>NC_063261.1:12390215-12691122 GCF_019578655.1 Ricinus communis | reverse complement strand
TTTTTCTTTTTTTAATTATAATAAATAAATTATAGAATTAATATTATAGAAAAATTACATATTAAGTAAATTTTTATATTTTTAGATATTAACTTTTCACCCGTTGATTATCATAATTATGGTGGTTCTAAATAATAATGTAAATTGAATTTATAAATAAAATAAAATAATTATTTTTAATATTTTAAATAATAATAATAAATTACATATTATTTAATGTCATTCTAACGTGTATTGTGGAATAGGGAACTATGATATACGTGTGGGGACTTTATCACTGCTTCGGTGCTTTTTTACTTTTTTTTTTTTTGTAAAAATTATACATGGAACCTTTTGTTCCCGCTCTTTTAATTTTTTAATTATAATAAAATAAATATATAACATTATATAATTGAATAAATTTCTTATATATTCAAAAACTAGTCATTTATTTATGGGTTAGAGAATTATCATAATTGTTTTAATTATAAATAATAATTAAAATAATTATTTTTTTAATACCCGAAATTTTTAAATATTTAATAATGAGTTTTTATTTAAGTTAATTTTAGCTTCATTTTTATTTGGTTTAATTTGAAATGATTTAATGGAAATTTTAATATTAGTTAATTAAATAAATTATTTTTCTATACCAAATTAGTTTGAAATTTTAAGAATTAATTAAGTAAATTATTTGAAGGGTAGATTATATTTTTGGTTATTCTAATTTTTCCCCAATGTATATGTATATGTATAAATAAAATTATATATATTGAAAAATTTTGGAAGAAATTGTAAAGGATGTTTTTATAAAAGAATTTTGGGAAAATTGGTATTTTAATTAATTAGTGTTATTAAAATTTTAAGTTGGAAAATAATTAGTAAATTGGTTGTTTAATTTAATTGTGTGTTAGGACTAAATTGGAAATTTATTTTGGAATAAGGATTAAAAAATCTAATTTTATTTTTATGGGGTTTTAATGGAAATTTGTGAGTTTGGTATTTTTGTAAATAAATATGTCGGTCAGGGGTCTTTATGTAATTATGTATTTTTAATAATTCTAATTTGGCTCAAATTAATTAGTTAAGGGCTTAATTGAAAGGATAAAGGAAAGTTTAGGGGTTAAATTGGAATTCTGCAAATGAAATTGTAAATAATTAAGAAGGTTAAGGAACCAAATTGTAATAAGGAAAAGTTTAAGGGCTTAATGTCGATATTGAAAGTAAAGAAAATCGGGGAAGAAGGGAGAGAGAGAGAGAGAGAGAGAGAGAGAGAGAGAGAGCGTCGTGAAGAAGAACGAGGAGGGCTGCGTCGTTCGGGGCCATTGCCGGCGAAGCTTGGCTTCGGCGTGAAGCGGTAGAATCGTAAAGAGAGAGGCAGCGGCTTCAGAGCGTCGTTCCGGCCGTTTCCAGTGGCCTTTCCGGCCAATCTCAGTGGCGATCGGCTCCCCTTGGAAAGAGCTTCCTTTTGGCGGTGGCGGCGTCAGTTTTGGTGGCCGGAGGAGGGAGTTCCGGCGAAGTGGTGGCAGCCGTGTTTTCCGGCTTTTCCGGCGAGCTATGGACGATCAGAGGGCATATCCTGACTCTCCTCAGCTCAAGCTTCGCAATGGCACTAGTTTTGTGGCGATCAAGCTCCGTTTTCAAATCGACGGCCGAGATCGTCTGCAAATCTCTCCAGACGATCGGGTGTCAGATCCGAAAATCGGAAGCAGGAATCGTCGTCAGCGCGTCGTTTCGAGTCTGATGGTGAGTTCGGATCGTCGATCGGACTCCAGCGGCTGGAGGCGAGTCGACCGAGTGACCGAACGTCTCGGTAATTTTTCTCTGGCCTATAATTTTGGAAATTCTTGGTTTAATTGTGTGTCTATTAGATTATATTGAGTATTTGATGATATTTGTGAGTCAAAAATAATTGTCTGTCAGTTGCCTGCCTCGTGTTTTGTGCTGTGTAGTGGAGTTGGGAAAATAGTGAAGTTTGGGGACTCGACTCCCGTTGTTTAAATTGTTGGATATTTGAAGTATTTTTCTGGCAGGTCCTGGACCTGTTTTACGGGGGGTAAATGTCTGTGTTGTAGCGGAGGTTCTGCCAAATTTTCGGTAGAATTTACCCGAGTCGAGATTCTTAGACAGTCAGACCTAGGATTAATGATCGATTGTTTCAGCATAATTGATAAATTATTTTTCCGTGATTAGATGATCTGTCTGTTCGGCTCGCTCCAACCGAGGCACCGGAGCAGAGCTAGGAGGTCGAAAAATAAATGATTTCACTTGATTATTAATTATTGAAATATATAAATATTATTATTAGTAACATTATAATAATACAAACGTTATTATTTTCCCTCATGAATTGCACGTTGCTTTACCCTAAATGTTTAAACTTTACTTCGATATGTGTTGTATGATTTCATTAGACAATGATATTTATTAAATGTGGTGATTGTGATTTGGGAAATGTGGCTTTCATAGAACATGCCACCTGATGGGTTACATCAGGACCGCGTGCACACCGGTAATGATCATGGACGGGTAATAAGATTTTTATGAGTTCGCCCTGGTCGAGCATGGCTCTCTGGGCTGATTTGAGTAAATTGCGGTAATAAGATTATTATGAGTTTTGCCCTGGTCGAGCATGACTTTCTAAGCTAATTTGAGTGAGATCTTGGGAGTAAGGACCACAGTCGAGCTTAAGCTCTCTGGTAGCTTATTTGAATATTATGTGACCGGATTGGAGTTAAGGACCCTAGTCGAGCTTCACTCTCTGGGCGCCAGTCCTATTGGAATGAGATGCCGGAGTAAAGGTCCCTGGTCGAGCATTGCTCTCTGGGCGCCAGTCTTATTGGATCAAGAGAGCCAAAAGGCTACTAGAATTTGGGGATTAGGGTTCTACTGAGCCACTCGTCCCGTAAAAGTAAAAATATATTTTATTTATTTATTTATTTATTTGGTATGATTATAATATGAGTTGTATTTACATGCATGGTTTGATATACTGACTCGAATAATTAATATTTTCTATGAAGACTGCAATAGTCTCTAGATTATTTGATTTTAACTCACTCTCGAGACTGATAGTCTTAATTTTTTTTTTCAGATGCGTGACTGTTAGTCTTCCCGTGACTCTTATTCAGTAACCCGACTCCTTCATCATCGGGTGATATATTTGATTTGGTATGTAAATTGGTAAATCTTAGATGTATCAGTTGTAAATTTTCTGAATTTCGGGTATCGCCTAGTTCTCCTGGCAGACCGATTTAATTGTGTAAAAATTAATGTTACTGTAAATTATGGCGTTAATAATAGTAAAAGTTGAGATGAGATTTGTTTGATTTGTGAGTGTCAAGCTTACTATGGGATTCGGTGGCCTTACGCCTACCCATTCTCTAGTGCCGGTCACGGGCCCTCGGGTGAGGTCGTGACATTTTTCATTTTTCACTGTAATTCAATTCAGTTTGATTATTGTAATTCTATAATTGTTTTTGAACTATATATATATAGTATATAAATTTTGAGATAAATTTTTTGACACGTGTCACTATTTTAAGGATTTTTATTTTGACATGTGTATTTATTTTGTACACATAAAATTTTAATTTTTAAATTATGATAAAATAAATTTAAGAAATTAATGTTATATTAAAAATAATACATTGAAAAATATTTTATATATTTTTGAAAACTAGTTATTTGCCCGACTATAAAGTATAATATAAATGAAATTCATATATAAAATTAAATATAATTTTAATATTTATAATTATTTATAATATTAAAAAATAATAATAAATTAAATATTTTTATTGTCTTTTGTTAGTTTTTTTAATATATTTTAAGATTTATTAATATAAAATTATTAATAAATTAATAGAAAAATTACAAAAATATATATAAATTTAATTCGAAGTGTCCATAACAAGTACACATGTCAAAATGAAAATCCTATGTGTCAGAATATAGAAACATATGTCAAAAAGTTTTTATTAGATCATGTACATATTAATATTTTTTTATTCATTTACATGTACTAAAATGTTCATTTTCTATATGTATAATGTTCATTAGATGTAATATTCTATAATAATTAAATCTCTTTATATTTAAATATTTATTATCTGAGAACTTAATATTCATTAGGCCTATTTGCAAAAAAATCAACAACCTTTAGTATTTTTTTTTTAATTTAATCACGTTTTCCTAATTGTTGCAATGTAACAACATATTAATTTATTTCAAATTTATACACCGTTCATTTTTCTAGTGAAAAGTACATGGCGTGGCGACCAGATTATTATAAAGATTGACACCTAAGTTAATCTCATTTTCCACGTTAGTACGGTGCATTTTCTACTGTAAACTTATCATTTTAACCCTAGTCTATTGTATAAACATTTTACCCTAAATCCCTAAATTGAATCCTAAAAGTCAAATTTCCTCTCTTCTTCAATTGACACCGAAGGAAAATCCTAATTGCTAATTTGGATAATGTCTATGAACTCTACAATGAAATCTTATTCGAGCAAAAGCTCAAGCTCTTCACATAGTCGAGCTTCGTATACAAGGTGGAACCAACATGAGCTTGACACTGATATGTTTACCTTCATGACACCAAAAAAAACCCAAGAATGAGATTTTTCTATTGCCACATTCATAAAATGAGTTATTAGTATATTTCTATATGTTTTATTGGTAAATATACATTGCATATTATTTTGATATGCAATAATGATGATTGTAAATATTTTGAATGGGTGGATCCTGACATTCCAACATAGCAAAAGGAGGTGATGGATCGGTTAATAGCTGAAAGGATGTCATTGCAAGAGCAACCGAAATTGAAGAATGAAATAGAGAAAGTGATGGTTGCCAAGGTAAAGATGTTGAAAAAAAGTATGTGCAATATGATAATCTATTGAAAAGCTTTACTGATGTGTGTGTAATAAATTCCAAGATGAGGGAGATGATCAAGCACCTTGAGGCAGACAATTCAAAACTACTTAAGAAAAAAGACGTTTGAGAAAGACAATCATTTGGAAATAATTTGTATTGTTCTCATATTAGTTGTTATTTTTATAGTTGTTATTGCACTTAAGTGTGCATTTAGTGTAGGACGACAACATCTGATGTTGCCTTAGAGCAAGACGTAGGAGGGTAAGACTTAAGTGTGCATTTGCTATGTTATGTTTTGATTAGTAATCAATACATGGGATGGTTAGGTTGTTTCTAATGAACTTTATATGTGTCTTGTTTATACAAATATAATGTGTTTTTCAACCTAAATTGTGCATTGGATTGTATAATACTTGAAATCCTTTCCATTCATTAGAAGTACTTAATGGCAATCCAATACATAACAAAACAATTTAAAGACAATTAATTATTTTGCTTATACATGCCAATATAACAAATTAGACAAAATAGCAGTTTAATTCATATGGCCACACAAAGTTTTTGTCAAGTATACCACTGTCACGACCCTATCTGCGGGCCCGTGACCGGCACTAAGGAATGGGTAGGCGTAAGGCTACTGAATCCCGTAGTAAGCCTCACACTTACTAACTCAATTAAATCTCATCTCATTTTACTGATGCCATAATTTATCTTAACTGTTAGATCTTACATAATTGATTCGGTCTGCTAGAAGAGTAAGGCTAGACTCGAAATTACAAAGTATTAGAACTGATACATCTACTATTTCAACTGCGGAGAATCTAAGATTTCACAAATTAACGTACCAAATCAAATACACCACCCAATGATGAAGGAGTCGGGTTACTAGATAAGAGTCGCGGGAAGACTAACAGTCACGGATTTGAAAACAGTAAAATTGAGACTGTTGGTCTCGAGAGTGAGTTAAAATCATATATCCAAAAAAATTTGCATATACTTTGATCATACATTTATTTAATTTGAAATAAACATAAGTCATGTAAAAAACATATGTGTCATGTCATGCTTAAATAAAATAATTTTCATACACAACGGGACGAAGTACTTCAGTAGAACCCTAATCCCAACACAACATCTCGATCAATCTCATTACTGACATCTCGACTAATCTCAACTCTAACATCCCGACTAATCTCATTCCAACATGACTAACGCCCAAAGAGCGAAGCTCGAATAGGGACCTTACCTCCAGTCTGGTCACTTGTCTTAGCCTTTCGGCTCTCTTAATCCAACAGATCTGGCACTCAGAGAGCAAGCTCGATCAGGGTCCTTACCTCTAGCCTGAACACTTGATTTCCAACTAAGTCGGTGCCCAAAGAGCAAGCTCGATCAGGGACCTTACCTCCGGCAAACACACTCTACTAAGCCCAGAGAGCGATGCTCGACCACGGCAAGTCCTAAACTTTCCTTTTAAATTTACCACTTTACCCCTTTTCCATCACTCACGAATTTATACCTGTACACTCATCAAACCAATATGTTCTACTGTCGTCCCATCCCGTGTCATCATGCAATAATAAAATCAGTGATAATGGAAATGATATATAAATGAATAGTAATCAAAAGCATGATACAAATAAATAATAATTAAATGAATAATTTGAACTTGCAATAAGATAACCACGATAGCAAATCAAAAATTTATGCATGATACACGTAAGCAAATATATGACTTTAACTCACAGCTTTGGCGACCTCCTAGCTCTGCTCCGGTGCCTTGGTTGGAGCGAGCCGAATAGACAGATTATCTAATCACGGAAAACAATTTGTCAATAATGCTGAACAATTGACAATTAACCCTAGGTCTAGATATCTGGGACTGACTGTCTAAAAGCTCGACTCGGGTAAATTCTACTGAAAATTCGGCAGAACCTCTCCTATAACACGGACATTTACCCCTTGTAAAACGGGTCCAGGACCTGCCAGAAAAACACTATAAATATCCAATAATTTAATACAATGGGAGTCGGGTCCCCAAGACTTCACTATTTTTCCTGAACTTCACCACACAGCACAATTCACGACTATGGCAGGCAGTCCGACAAACAATTATTTTTACACACAAATATTATCTAATACTCAACACAAATCAACAAGCATATAATAAACTAGAGAATTCCAAAATCAATGGGCCAGAGAAAAATTACTGAGACACTTGATCTCTCGGTCGACTTGCCTCCAGCCGCCGAAGTCCGATTGACGATCCGAACACATCATCGGACTCAAAACGACACACTGATGATGATCCCCACTTCCGATTTTTCGATCCGACCCCCGATCATCCGGAGAGACTTGGAGACGATTTCGGCCGTCGATTTGCAAACGAAGTCCGATCGCCACGAAACTGGTGCCATTGCGAAGCTTGAGCTGAGGAGAGTCGGGATATGTCCTTCGATCGTCCATAGCTCACCGGAAAAGCTGAAAAACACCAGTTGCCCCCTACTTTCTTTCTCCATTGGATCTTCTGTCTCTGGCCACCATTGGTTTCGCCGCTGCTGCCAAAAGAGAGCCCTCGCTAAGGGGAGCTGATCGCCATCGAGATCAGCCGATAAGGCTGCCGGAAATGGTCAGAAAAGCACTCGAAAGTTGCTGCCTCTTCCTTGCGCTTTCTGCTGACGCTGCCGTCCGGTTGGCGGCCTCCGCCATCGACCCGTGCCCGATGGCCCTCGGCGGTAGCACCCCCTCCTTCTCCTTCTCCGGCTTCCTCTCTCTCCCACCCCAATTCTTCTTTTCTCTTTTCTTTCTTTCAATATCGATATTTAGTCCCTGAAGTTTCCTTTCTTACCTTTTGATCCCTCAACTTTTTTAATTACAACAATTTCACCGTGTAAAATTTTTAATTAGCCCCTAAACTTTTTTTAGCCTTTCAATTAAGCCCCTGACTTATTAATTTGGGTCAAATTATAATTATTAAAAATATAAGGACTTTTTGGTAATTTTACATTTAAAGTAAGAATATATATGCAATTGTGTATTTTCAATAATTCTAATTTAGCCCAAATTAATAAGTCAGGGGCTTAATTGAAAGGCTAAAGAAAAGTTTAAGGGTTAATTGGAAATTTTAGTATTGTAAGTAAAAAGTTGAGGATCGTGTCATGCATAAATTTTTGATTTGCTATCGTGGTTATCTTATTGCAAGTTCAAATTATTCATTAATTATTATTTATTTGTATCATGCTTTTGATTACTATTCATTTATATATCATTTTCTTTATCATTGACTTTATTATTGCATGATGACACGGGATGAGACGACAATAGAACATATTAGTTTGATGATGTACCGGTATAAATCCGTGAGTGATGGAAAAGGGGTAAAGTGGTAAATTTAAAAGAAAAGTTTAGAACTTGCCCTAGTCGAGCATCGCTCTCTAGGCTTAGTAGAGCGTGTTTGCTTGAGGTAAGGTCCCTAATCGAGCTTGCTCTCTGGGTGCCGGCTTAGTTGGAAATCAAGTGTTCAGGCTGGAGGTAAGGACCTTGATCGAGCTTGCTCTCTGGGCGCCAAACCTGTTGGATTAAGAGAGCCGAAAGGCTAAGAAAAGTGACCAGACTGGAGGTAAGGTCCCTGATCGAGCTTCGCTCTCTGGGCATCAGTCTTGTTGGAATGAGATTAGTCGGGATGTTAAAGTTGAGATTAGTCGAGATGTCAGTAATGAGATTGATCGAGATGTTGTGTTGGGATTAGGGTTCTACTGAAGTACTACGTCCCGTTGTGTGTGAAAATTATTTTATTTAAGCATGGCATGACACGTATGTTTTTACATGACTTATGTTTATTTCAGATTAAATAAATGTATGATCGAAGTATATGCAAATATTTTTGGATATATGATTTTAACTCACTCTCGAGACTGACAGTCTCAATTTTACTATTTTTCAGATCCGTGACTGTTAGTCTTCTTGCGACTCTTATATAGTAATCCGACTCCTTCATCATCGGATGGTGTATTTGATTTGGTATGTTAATTTGTAAAATCTTAGATTCTCTACAGTTGAAATAGTAGATGTATCAGTTGTAATGCTTTATAGTTTCGGGTCTAGCCTGATTCTTCTGGCAGACCGAATTAATTATGTAAGATTTAACAGTTTAGATAAATTATGGCATCAGTAAAATGAGATGAGATTTAATTGAGTTAGTGAGTGTTAGGCTTACTACGGGATTCGGTGGCCTTACGCCTACCCATTTCCTAGTGTCGGTCATGGGCCCACAGATGGGGTCGTAACAACCACTATCCTACTTAGTTCTTAAGATATTCTAATTAGCTTGACTTCTTTTAGTTTCCAAAACAATTCTTGTTGTCCTAGTCCCACCTCTGCCTTCCTTACCTCCTCTGCCACCTTGATTTGAAGTTGTTGGTCTTGTATATGAAGGTGTTGTAGCCTTGTCTTTACCAACGCTGCCCTAGTCATATTGTCGTACTTTGCTCATTTAGTTTGAGGTATCTGTAGACAATTAAGATGCAACAATAAGTAGTATGAATTCCTATTACATAACAACATAAAAATATAATTAGTCGGGCTATATATGCCCTCAAACACGAATTTCCAATCTTTTCAAATATGCGTACCCCATAACCTTGTCTAACCTGTTACAATGCATATCAAATTATAAATATTTCTGTAGCTATACTAGAAAATTATGAATCATACAAATATTCTAACCATTCTTTGTTGTTTATTTTGAATGCATGCATTTTCTTGGCTTAACCTACTAGTAAGTTGAGAACCACTAGCTCCTCTAAAAGATGAAGTTTTTGTTAGACCAGTTTTAGTAGCCTGACTTGTTATTGGGCCAGATTGAGTAACTGAGCCAGGTTTTTTTTCTTGTCTTTGGGGGTCTACCGCTATTTGCCTATCAATATTCATAATAATATTTCAATAATACATTACAATAATGAATGGCCAATATAATTAAACAAATACATACATGTTGCTTTTGTAGCCTTTGAAAGTCAGAGTTATACTTTTCCTTACAAATTCTCTTGTTGTGTATAGTTTCATTTCAAATCTTACACCTCATCAACATCACATGTTTAGAAAGCCTATTTGGATTTTTGGGCTCTTCATCAGGGGCCATCTTTCTATTCTTCTTGGGCCTGTCAGACATTTTCTTAAATGTTGGAGGCTTTATAGGATTCCCATATGCATGTAGCCACATTTTCCTATCATTTAGTTGCTCCAAAGCAATCTAGCATGTGTCAATGTATTTTTGGACAGTATAATAAGGATCTGCAAAATATGCGGTTTCTTTATCCATCCAATGTATTGTTGAACATGCATGGATGCGAGGTATTCCAGTAAGTTTCCAAGCCCTATAACTACATGAGTAATTTTATTTTTCAATTCAACCACAAATGTATCTTCCCCTAATGACACTTGAAATTTCTTCCCAACAGCAGGCTTCACTGTGCATAATCTACTTGTATATTTTATAACTTCAAGCTTTGCCTAATCCTTGGACATATTGTATAAGTCACACTACCCATTTCTATTAATTTATTGTGCATTCTCTATATTAGTGCAACCCTAATATCTTTAAACATATCAATCACTGGCCTACATCTTGCTTTAACAATATAGTCACTAAAAGTTTCACACAAATTGTTATCAATCATGTCTGACCTATGTAGCTCACTCAGGTGTACCTTAAAGAACTTAGTGGGATCTCTCTCCAGGAAGTTAGCATGTTTAGTTGCATTCTCAGGTTTCATTTCTTCTAATGCTTCAGTAAGAGCAGCCTCATAGGTACTTCTTGCTACTTTCCAAAAAATGCTCCTTAGAATTTGACCTTTAAATTCTTTCTTCCAATTGTAATATACATTTCTGACACAATTCATGTGCACAGCAAATGGTATCAAGTTCCTAATTGCATTAATCAATCCTTGTTATTAGTCATATGACAAATAAGTTAGTAAACTTATAACATTCAACAATATGCATAATAATATCAAGGAAGGAAAGTTTTTACCTTTCGTTGATCACTAATAAAGATCTAACCTAAACCATCAGATATTTTAAGCTCCCCACAAAGAAGGCCCAAAAACCAAAACTAAAATAATTCATTCCCACTCTGAACTGCAACCCCGCATATCGAAAACATATGATTTTTCCTATCTTTGGCTATTACTGACAATAAGGCCCTACCTAAAAAGATTTTCAGAAAACAACCATCAAACCTAATAATGGGTCTGCAACCATTTTAAAACCTCTTCCTTGGAGCACTAAAACTAATAAAAAACCTTAGAATGTTCCATATTCTTCTAGCATAAAATGAAAATTCCCTCTCTAGCTACTATCATTAGTTCTACTTTCTACAATCTTAATATTACATAATGATAAAAAATATAAAACCCCTTAGTGTTTCAAGTGCCTTCCACTTAGCCCTATAACACTTAGTTTTAGGAATCAACACAGAATTTATCCAATAGATCATCTTCTAAGTCCTTAACTCCCTAGCTAGGATTCCTCCTAAATTTATGAATATACTCATTGGCTATCCATGAGGAAATGGCCTGTCTATTTTTTATGTATCTATAACAGGTATAGTCAGCCACATAAAGTTTAATTGTAAAAGTTGGTCACCCACATAAGTCTTAATAGTAAAAGTTTGTTCTCTAGGATTCATGCTCCTATAAAGCTTCCAAGGGCAGTTTTTAACACATCTTACTTCCAATTGGGTCTTACTATTCCTCGTGATTTGCACATTCCTACCATTCAAAGTGGCCCATTTTTTAACAGCAACCTGACATTGGACAACCTCAAATCTCATTCCAAGCACAAGTTGCAATTCCTTATAATCACATTTAGAATCATACCCCACCTTCTTTCTTAATAATTTATAACCCTCTTCTATTTCTTCCTCTTTACTAGTACGACTAAAATTGACATCACCATATGAGTCCTTGTACTCACTATGAAAACAAAAAATATCACCTTTATCAACATGTGATACAATCCTACTAGCACTAAATTTATGTAGCATCCCGATATTCTTATGCATCTTATCAGCCACCTCATCAATAGGAACATAATTTCTAAACTTATTCCTATTTTGTCTTGCTACAATGTACTCTTCATCATCAGATAATTCATTATCCTTCATACCATCATCTGTTTCACTTTCACCCATAGGATGGTAGTCTAGATCTTCTTCATACTCATACCTTGGAATATGTAAACTGCTAGCTTGATTATCTGTTTGCACAATACATTATATGCCTCCTTTTTTCTTTGCTCATCTAAGTCTTCAAGACCATCAATAGCATCAACAACATCTGTTGTAACAGTATCATCACCCATCGAGTCAATACAATCTGCTACCTCCCTACATTTTCTCCTTCTATATATATTTTTAACATTCCTTCTCCTTTGCTCACAAATTTCAACATATGTCCATCACTTTAAACATCATCCTTTATTTCCCTTAACACATTCTTCAAACTTTGCCTAAGAACCCTATAACATATTTTCTCTAATTTGTACCCTATTTTCTCTATTTCATCAACTAAATCTAAATATCCAAATCTATATATGTTGAGCCATGCTTAGCCTTAATCTCACCACCAATATGTACCACATCACCTCTAGTTGCCTAAAACGACCACCATGGTGGTAATACATTGAAAAAGTGTCCATTTTAACCTGTTACAAAGACAAAAACTATATAAATCCCCAACATGCAAGTACATTGTACATGTCCAAACCATATTAACATATCCCATTACTTAATATTGTATTCACATTTCACGCATTTACTCAAATTAAAAATCAATTTCTAGCATAAAATCCTAAACATTCAAATTATTATTATTATATTTAAGAAATAATACAATGCTAGTTCTTACTTGTCCTTTTCCATACTCAAAGCTTTCGAACAGGAACCACAAATGCTTCAAGACTAAAAATGCTACAATTTGAACCACAAAGATATCCAACTTTAGGCGACACCGGGGACCATAAGTGCTTCGCTCTTGCCTCAGATATAGAAATTGCCAATTTCAACAATAACTGTCTAGGGATTTACAATTTTGGGAGCAAACAAAGGTAAGTTGTAATTTAGGGATTTCAAGGGTATATATCTAAAAGGTTTAAAATGGTAAGTTAAGGGTACAAAACGCTCTGTTCTAACATGGAAAGAGAGATCGGCTTAGGTGTTAAATCCTTTTAATTATTTAGTCACCACGTCATGTATGTTTCATCGAAAAAATGAATGGTGTATCGATTTGAAACAAATTAATAGGTTGTGAATGACATTGCAACAATTAGAAAGGCATGATTAAATTGAAAAATAACACTAAAGGTTGTGAAATTTTTTTTGCAAATAGGCTTATTCATTACGGTTAATATTTATGTCCATTTTGTTTCCTGTATTATTCATCAGTGTTAATATTAGTGTTCATTATCTAGTATTTCAATGTTCACCATTTGTATTATATAATGTTTGAAAATATTGATTATTTATGAAAATTTCATTATTTTTGTAATGTATATTGAAATTTTTTGTGATTGATATAGATATTTATTATTTATGGCATAATATTCATTAGTTTGTTGATGACTTTTCATTATTGGTGAAAATCATATGCATTAATTTATTCAAACAGATATATATATAATATAGACATAATATATATTGTCCTTACAGTTAGTAAACAAAAAAAAGTAAAGATAAAATTATAATACAAATATTTATATAATGGTAAACATATTTTTCAATAAAATTAAATTAACAAACAATGAACATTCAATAGATGTCTAATGAATATAAGTTAATGAATATTTAGTATAAATTTAATAAATATAGATTATTGTTTAAAAAAAGAAAACACATCAATGTCAGTATAAAACGATGTATATATCTAGATTGGACTACATTATCTACATAGAGCAGAATTCATGTTATAATTTGCCTAAAATCGTTCTTATGAAATAAGCCTTAATCAAAGTGGCACTGGGAGGTGATAAACTTTGGGCCGCCATTGCTTCTTTTCCTAACCTTAATATCCTTCCTAAAGTCAAGCTTCTTATATGACACCTGCCACGTGATGCTATCCCGGTTGGAATTGGCTGTCACAGTATTTTAAAAACTGAATTAGTGATTCAATCGGTTAGTGATAGATCTTTGAAATTATTAATTATTTATATTTAATTTTTAAAAATATAACTATAGAAAAAAAAAATCACCCCAACATATCTAATAAATTAGTCCAACACAATTTAAGTGATTTAAAATTTAAATATTAAATTGAACTACAATGATTTCTTTAGGAGAATGAATTATTACTACAAAAGAAGAGTCCATAATTCTATTCCTGGATACAATTTGACCGATCCTGCTTCTGCTACGACATTTAGATGTATCTAAATGCTACTATCAAGAGAATTAGCCGCTAAAGGTATTTATCCTGATTCTTTAAATGAAAATTATATTCATTAATAAGAAATCATTTTTTATTTTTGTTGTCTATTTCATCAAAAATTGTTTAATGTTTTACAAACACTACCACAAGTATTTTGAAAACACAATAATAATAAAGTCCTTAACATAACATTCTATAATAACATTAAATTTTATTTTATAAATAAATAAATTCATTAAACATTTAAAAAAATCCACACTTGAAAGAAACTTAAAGGAAACCTCCAATAAACTAAGCAAGAAGTCAAAACTATATCTTAATGTGATTCAAGCTTAATAGAATAACATATTAGATTAAAGTGTTTTTAATAGAAAATTATAATTATTTTTAAAAAATAGAACAATATAATATGAATATATGTTAGATTGGATGGGAATAGTTGGAGAAACCCAGCCTTTAAAATTTTTTTTTTTTTTTTTTTTCTTACATTTGGCTGTTGGGTTGGGCGTCAGAGGCTTCTTCGTTAGAGGCTTCTTATTATTTTTGTTTAGTTCTCCTTAATTTTGTTATCAACTCTGTTAATACATTTGAAGAAAATAAAATATAAATTTAAAGTGAGATTTTCTTTTTACACTTATATTTATATTTATTCTTATTATTAATTAAGTTGTATCTTTGTTTTAATAAAAGGTCAAGAAAATATAGCTTTTGTTTTCCTGTATTCACTTTTATACAATGTTACAATCTATATATATATTCAATTCTAAGTACAAGGTAGGACTCCTAATTAAGATGATATACCAATACTATTCTAGAAGTAAATAACTTAGAGATAATTACATAATTAAGTAGAGATAATTACACAATTAAGTAGGAATATCCTTTTCTTCAAGACTTCAACGCTATATGGATTGCTACCTTATTGTCACAGAACATCCTTATTGGAGACCTCTGATGCACATGAAGGTCTCGCAGAAGGCTTGTCAACCACATAACTTCGCAACATGCAGTCGCCATGGACCTATACTCGGCCTCGGCGCTGCTCCTTGAAACTGTGTGTTGTTTCTTCGTTTGCCAACAGATTGGTGCTTCTCCCATGAACACACAGAACCCCGTTGTTGACCGACGTGTGTCCGGACAGCGAGCCCAGTCCGCATCACAGTAGACCCCAAGTTTTAATTCTCCAGTAGCCGGTAACAAGACTCCTTAACCAGGAGTTCCTTTTAGATATTTCAGGACCCGATGTGCTGCTTCTAGATGTGGTGTGCGCGGCTTGTCTCTATATTGACTTAGGACATGTACCGCATATGTCAAGTCGGGTCTTGTGATAGTTAGATATATCAAGCGTCCAACAAGTCTCCTATATTGCGTTGGATCCGATAGTTGCTCCCCCTTATCCTTGGTAAGTTGCACGTTCGATTCGAAAGGCACTCTTACCGGCTTCGAACCGAGGAAATCAGCATCCTTCAGCACCTCCAATGCATATTTTCTTTGTGAAAGAACAATCCCCCTTTTCAAGTGAGCTACTTCTATGCCAAGAAAAAATTTGAGTAAACCCAAATCCTTGAGCTTGAAATGGCTTGCAAGAAACTCCTTGGTTGCGTTAATAGCATTCAAATCATTACCAGCTACGATTACATCATCAACATAGACAAGTAGTACAGTGAGAGTACCTCTGTGACTTCTGACAAACAATGAGTAATCCGACCATGATTGCTTGAAACCCCCTTTCTTCAATACTGTTGAGAGTTTCAAAAACCATTGTCGGGAAGCTTTTTTTAGGTCGTACAATGATTTTATAGCTTACAAACTCTTGTCTCCCCCTTACGGCCAAAACCCGGTGGAAGTTGCATATAGACGTCCTCATATAAATCACCATTGAGGAATGCATTGTTGACGTCGAGCTGATGAAGATGCCATCCACGGAGAGCTGCCAAACCAAGGAGAAGTCGAACCGTCGTCAATTTGGCAACAGGAGCGAACATTTTTCGGTAGTCGAGACCCTCCACTTGGCTATAACCCTTGGTGACAAGCCGGGCTTTCAACCTCTCTACTGATCCGTCGGCCTTTCTCTTCACCTTGTACACCCATTTACATCCAATCGCCTGCTTGTCTCGCGGAAAAAAAGCAAGAATCCAGGTGTTGTTAGCTTGAAGAGCTTTGATTTCATCGTTCATGGCAGAGACCCAAGATGGATCCATTCGAGCTTGAGAGAAATATTGAGGCTCCTCTACTGCAGAAATATTATTGACAAATGCATAATACTTAGGTCGAAGATGATCATAACTTATTACCTTAGATAAGGGATGAGGAGCTCCGGTAGAGACCAACACATTTAAAGAAGATGGTTTGGACGAGAGCGAAGGCAAGCGTGTCTCGACGTGGAACTGGTCGAGAGCTAGTGGCGGACGGGTGATCCTGGAGGATCGGCGCAGCTGAGGCAGCGGCTGCTGGCGGAAGTGGAGGCTCGGTGGTAGTTGGCGAGATATTTAGATGAAGTGGTGATGAGGAAGAGTTTTTGAGTCGTGGCTTTTCATGTGAGCTAGGGGAAATTGAGGTAGATGATGTGGGCCCAGAAAAATGTGAATTGGAATTATGAGGATGTCTAAAATTATGGGGATGTGATGGAGTCCGAGAAAGAAGGGAATCATCACGTGATCTTGTGGGGAGCAAATCAGCTTCGTTTTCCATGTGATGAGAGAACCGGCTGGGATTGAGTGAACTTTCAAGCAATAAAGGTGGATTTTGTTCGAAATAAATAGGAGTGGATGACACATGGAAATTCTCTAGTGATAGACTTGGAAAAATGGTTGGAGAAATGTTTTGATCGGCAGGGTAGGGTTTTGTTGAGTCAGGAAAAATATTTTCATAAAAGATAACGTCTCGAGAGACAAAAATGCAATGTGACTTTAAATCCATGACCTTATACCCTTTTTGCCCTTGTGGATAACCCAAGAAAATGCACACCTTAGACCTAGGCTCAAACTTGCTTAGTTTTGAAGGATGGATTGACACAAAGCATTTACATCCAAAAACACGAAGGTGATCATATTTTGGAGTTTTGTTAAATAATTTTTCAAAGGGTGTCTTTCCATTGGGTAAAGGTGTCGGTGTCCAGTTAATGAGATAAGCAGTCGTGAGAATGGCATCACCCCAATACTCGGGTGGTAAATGAGATTGAAATAAAAGAGCTCGAGTGACATTTTGTAAATGGTGATGTTTTCTTTCTGCAATTCCATTTTGTTGTGGAGAATTAATACAACTTGTTTGGTGCAAAATGCCTTTTTAGGAGTAAAATTCAGTGCTTTTAAATTCAGGGCAATTATCACTTCTTACTGTTTTAACTCGAGTATCAAATTGTGTTTCAACGAAAGTAATAAAGTTTTGAAGAATTGAACGTGCTTCTGATTTTGAATGCATGAGAAAAATCCAAGTAGCACGAGAATAATCGTCCACAATAGTAAAAAAATACTTAGCACCAGAAACTGTGGGAATGCGATACCCACCCCAAATGTCTACATGAATTAAATAAAAAATGGACACACTTGAAGACTGACTCATGGGAAAGGTGTTTCTTGTTTGCTTAGCTAATGGAAAAATGGGACATTGTCTTGCAACACAAGATTTATTGTGCAAAAATGGGAAAAGGGATGTTACTTTGGCTGAAGGGTGACCGAGTCTCTCATGCCATGGCAGATCTTATGGCACTTGGACCGTACTGCAAGCTCTAGACATCGGCACGTTGAGGCAGTAAATCCCTTCATTCCTAGCTTCCATCCCAATCATCTTCCCCGTTTGTAGGTCTTGTATAAAATAAATAGTCTTGATAAATATCATAACATAGAGTGTATCCAAGGCAAGTTTCATAACTGAGATCAAGTTCAAGTAGAATCCAGGCACACATAGCACATTTATCAACTCGAAATCCTTTGTAAAACGCACGGTACCAATGTGCGTCACTAGTAAAGTAACACCATTAGGCAATCGAACCGTTTTATGCTCCACTAGTCGTGATGTGGTGAAGAGACAAGGATCATGCACAATATGATCAGATGCACTACTCTCGATGACCCAAGGCATATCTCCAGATTTTCTAAGCAAAGCACACACCATACCTGACATATAATCAACTCGAGGTCCGTGGCCAACAAAGTTTGTGGACGGGCTGCTCATCATGTCAAGCAAGTGGTTATCATCAGATGTGTCATAGCTTGCCTCCTTTACCTTTGATATGAAACCCAACATGTTATCATAGTCCTTAGTTGAAAGTCCCAATCCAGAGAGATCATATGGGCTACTCTTGGCTATGGCATTAATTCGAGTTGCCATGTTGTTGTTCCCTTGCCCCTGATGTCTCCTCTTGGTGCGGCAATACTCGATAAAATGTCCTTTGCCATTGCAGTAACTACAAACAATGTGTGCACGACAATATTTCATAGAATGAGTAGTTTGGTTACACTTTTCACAATATCTACCAGTCGATTCATTTGATCCGGTTTGCCGTGAGAGATTATCTCTACTCCTTTTCTTGCTCATCATTTTAGCAGCAAAAGCCGAGGCTTCCACCACTACTAGTGCTTGCTTCTCGGCAACGATCATGGTTTGTTTTCTTGTCTGAGTACCACAGCGTACATCTTATTCAGAGGCATTATAGGTTCCATTGTTGTTATGTTGTTCCGTGTTTGTGCAAAATTCTCATTCAAACCAACCAAAAACTTCAAAGTCTTTTATGTCTCAAGGAAACTGTAGAGAACCTTAGAATTCTCATTCAAACCACCATCTGCTGCTTGTTATTATTTTCTCCAGCAATAAGGTGTTGGTACTGAATTCTTTTTTTTTTTTTTGATTTAGGTCTCCAGAGCTCTTTGCTCTGATACCATCAAGAAAATATAGCTTTTGTTTTCCTGTATTCACTTTTGTACAATGTTACAACCTATATATATATTCAATTCTAAGTACAAGGCAGGACTCCTAATTAAGATGATATACCAATATTATTCTAGGAGTAAATAACTTAAAGATAATTATATAATTAAGTAGAGATAATTACACAATTAAGTAGGAATATCCTTTTCTTCAAGAAAATGAAATATTCTTGATTTTACAAAAAAAAAAAGTTGATATAATTTTTACATGTTTATTTAACATTTCCTTTTTCGTGATGAATTCTTATATATACCATGTCGAGTTTCTATGTATAGTACCATGTCCGGTTTCATGAATGAGGGATTAATAAGATAAACTGGTTCATACAATAACGTATCAATATACATATAAACACTAGTTTTATAAATATTTAAAAATTTACCCAAAACTTATATTGCTGAATAAATCTTTAAGATTTAGTTAGAATAGAATAAAGGAAGTAAAAATTATATATAGAAACATCAAAAATATTTAATTGTTTTATATACAATGCAAAGGAAATAAGGAAAAATAGATTTAATTAGAATAAGAAATAAATACTAAATAAGAGAATTAAAATAATTTGACTTAATTGCTTATAATGTTGCATACATTAATCAGTACCAGTAAATGGCACTGACCAATATTAAACTAACAAAAACAAATAATCAACCTAATTAGCTGCAGGAAAGTAAATTAACTAATGCATTTAGAATGAAATTGCACTAAGAAATAATCAACTTTGAATGATCTTGAGAGGATGGACTTCTAGATTAATTTAATACAATATTATTATAATCGGTAGAATATATATTTTAATTTTTGAGACCTAAGATATGTATGCTTAATTTTTAACACATAAGATTTTTATTTTGACATGTGTACTTATTTTAGCACGTGAAATTTAAATTTATATGTAATTTTGTAGTTTTTATATTAATTTATTGATTAATAAATTACACTCCTAATTAAATACCGATTCTGATCATAAGAAATGACATATTAGTAATAATTAGTTTCCTAATTAGATAATAATTAGTTTTCTAATTGGATAGTAATTATTCTAAAATTTAGTATATTAATTTTATTTTAATATTATATTAACTAATGAGTTAGTTTTCTAATTAGATAATGATTCCAAATATAGAAAATAAAATTATAAATATTATATTCACTAATAAATTAATTTCTTAGTTATATAATAATTTTTAATTCTTAAAATAGTAATATCAAATATATTAACAGTATTAATTTATATAATATTAGAATTAATTAATAAATAATTTTAAAATAATTTTATACTATTGCAATAATAAAATTGTAGAATTCAAAAAAGGACATTTAAAAATAGTTAATTTACTGTTATTTTTTAAAATATTAAAAATTAATATTAAATATTAAAAATTTATTAAATTATATTTATAAATTTAATTTTATAATCGAAATAATAATAACAATCGTGCAACGCATGGATAAACGATTAGTATTATTATAATTATGAAAAGAGATAGTAAAAAATAAGAGAATTGTGAGATCTTACCGATACATAATTTTTCTATTTGATATCTAAATTTATCATTGTAAAATATTGGAATGCCGCGTTCTCATATTTATAATATTAACATTTACCTATATAAATATTAAATAGTTATAATATATTTATTTGAGATATAAAAAATATGAATTATAATGATTTAAATAAAATTGAGTAATATAGTATTATTTGTTTTTATATATTGGTATAATAATGTTAGATATTGGATAAGGACATACAATTAATTTATAAAAAGAACATATATAATATGCATACTAAAAAAGATTTTTATTATACATTAACAAAGATAAAAAGTTACAAAATTGCATATCATAATTTATTATTATGATAGATTTTAAAGTTTTTGTATATAATAATTTAATTTACAAAGTTAAAAATATAATAAGTAACATGCAAATTATATACAAATAAAGTTAGTATAAAAACTTATGGTATCCCTCTAAGAATTACAACGCTCTTAATATCACCTGGAAAGCAAATAGTCAGATGCCAACATTTTAAAAGAAGAATAATAGAGTATTAATCCTATATACTTTTACTGAATAATGAAAATAAAATTATATATTTTCAGAAAGAAAAAACATATTTATTCCATTCTACAGTGAAATTGGCTTTCAAAAAAAGAAACATGAAGCTAAAATTATTGTGGCTACAGGAAAAAAACAAAAATATGAGAGATTCATTGACAAAAGGATACGATAAAGTATGAGACTAATATACATGAAATTCTTTTTCGTTTCTCTAAACAAATAGAATATGCAATCCTAATAAGGGTATAATAGTTAGAACCAAATCTAATAAAATGCAATCTTCATTTTATATTATTAATAAGTATTAAGTCTTTCAATTTTGTAATTGACCTCTCTTATGTTTTAGATAATATTATAGATCATGTTAGTACAATCTTAATTATTAAATTCAAATTCAGTGATTTAAGTTTTGTTGTAGTTTTGTTGTTGAATAAATAACCATCTAATATATGAGATTTAAATTATTATTTTTTTTTTTATAAAATCTCAATTATTCAATTAGAATTTAATGTAAAAATTATAAAATATGATGGGTTATGTTTAAGATAAACATGAGAGGAACTATTATTAAGCTTTACACCCAGATTTAATAAAATTTAATTCTTTATCTCATATAATTTGTAGCGCTATCCATTTTCCATTTTCATCATCTCAGTTCTTAAATTTAAGTACTCTAATTTTTTTTTTCTTATAAGAAAACAAAAATAGAACAGAACTTTTGCTTGCACTTCATTATTGAGTAGGTCTATGTACATAAACTTGGCATACTAACCACATGGAAAACTACATCAAGCCCCAAAAAGTAATTAAGATAAACAAGCAATGAAAATAACTATCCTAGTAGATTTAGGAAGCATGCATAATCCATTTTATATAGCAAGAAAAACAATATGCTGAGGACAAAGACAGAATCCAATCCTAAAACCCAATTTTCCTAATATTCTTCATCACAATGACTCTTCATCAAGTTCAATCTCAGAAGCAGGTTCATCTTCTTCTTCCAAGCAATCAATACCAAGAGCTGCATGGCCATGGCCAAATGCCTTGATATGATCTTTAAGAGACCTTTTGTGCTTAAAGTCAGACCCGCAAACACAATACCATACTTTACCACAATTCTTTTCATGGGTTCTCCAGTCACCTTTAACAGCAAATGATTTGCCACATTTTCTACACATAAAAGGTTTGATACCATGCTTTCTCTTGTAATGGGTTTGAAGAGTTCTAAAATCTTTGAGTGGTCTTGCTCTTGGGTGGTCAATGTTGTGCTTGCATCCTGGTGCACAACAATAGCATGGAAGTCTTAGCATTGCTGTTGGTTGGGTTCCCCTTAATGAGTCAGGTCCTTTTCTATACTGAGATCCATGTCCCCACATATGCATCTGCAATGAGGCAGAAACACCATAGTAAAGTCAGAAGGGGAAAAAGAATAGTGAAGTACAGATTTTGTAAAATAATATATTCAATGGCTTTCGTGACCTAAAGAAAAGAAGCACCAAATATTATAAATATGACTTCCTAACATTGGAAAAGTAGGTTATTATTTCATTTGATTAGATTGCCTAAATGCCCTAACATTTTTCTAATAAACACTAATATCTAACAATATGTATAACTGAGGAAAACCTTGATGGGAAGTAAGTATGTGAGAGCCCAGAAAGAGATAAGAGAGGAAGAAAGATAAGGATAAATGATGAAAAGTTCCCTTGTATTATTGAACAATAGAACTTTAACTAGCAAGCAAAAACCTTAGCACAAACTCAAGCATATAGACTAGTGTTCATCCAGCCTTTCAAATTAAGCTGCTCTTACAAACATGCAAAAGTGACTGCTGCAAAGAAAAGGACAATTGCGCTCCAAGCCATATTTAACCATGAAAGTAACCTTAAAAACAATGAGATGCTAAGGAATATAATACATCTTGCAATTCTCAAGAACATGTACACACCCCCAGTTCCCACCACCTGAGGAAATTAAATACAGGTCGTATTTCAATACAGTCATAGCTAAGGTTAGTAATTATTGTAGACATGGGTATCCATTTAATTTGTTAACCATTAGTAGTTTAGTACTGTCTCTTCAAAAGTACGGGAGTGCAGATTAGGAGCTCAGTTTTGTTTAAAACAGTCTGAATCTAGGGCCTACTGTTTACATATGAGAACTGTAAATTTCACTGTACAAACAGTTGTTTACAGAATGGGGTGCAGAACGAAAGGTTAGGCTTTCTGATTCAGGTCATTCGGTGAGAAAATCTGAAGAACTGCATTTCTTGCTGGTAGGTTTAATTTCCTTTAATAAACCATGGCTACCAAACTGAACTGGAGTTTATCTTCAAAAGTACTCGAAGCACAAAGGAAATTTTATAAATGGCCAAATCAAGAACATAATAATCTCATACGCGAAGGACAATGTAATACAGTTTTAAAGACAAAAATATGCCAAATACCAAGAAAGAGTGAAGTCCCTTTTGAGTACATGGCTTGTACATGAACAGGAAAGAGGGTACCCCAGATCCATGTCAAACAAGAATAGGGAATTATGCAAATGAGGAACAGAAGGGAAAGGATTAAGACCGAAAGAAAACATGTTGCACGCAATGGGGTAATATTTGGGGCATACCTGCAAGTTGTTGTATCTGTTAAAGGTCTTGAGGCAAACAGGACATGAAAACTGAGTAGGACCAATGAGAATCTGAGCAGGGGAAGGAATCCAAAACTGACCCTTGCTTAGTTTCTGTATGGGTAAAGGGTACCCTGAAACAGCATTTCCCTCTTCCACTTCTATCAATGGAGGAGAAACCCTAGGACCCAGATCAGAAGTAGGGCTAGGGAGGCCTATATTTAGAGCTACAGTCAAGGTTTCACCATCGTTATCACTGTCTCTTTTCATGTTCTTTTCCTCTTCCATGGAACTACTAGAGCATTCATGGTGCTCTTCTTGTTGCCTTGGAGGACTCAAGTACTCTACTAGATGAGGAGGTTCTTTCTGAGAAGTTAAAGAAGGATAGGGTTGAGATTGAAAAGAAGATTTGTTGTTGAAGATGTTGTTATTAGAGTAGATATTGAAATTAGTGGGAGAGGGATTTGAGTAAGAAGTAGTGAAACCAGTGTAGTGAGGATGAAGAGCCATAAGATTAAACCATCCACTGAAGAGATTAGAGCAAGGGTCTGGCATGGTGTGAAAGATAAGCAAGACTAGAGAAAGAGTTTTAAGATTTAAAAGACTTGTTGATTTAGCACTCTGGCTGGAAGATTGATGTTATATAAATAATTGGAGAATGCTAGACACCCAGAGAGAGAGAGAGAGTCAGTGAGGTTCAGGTAATTTTGAAGACAAAAGTTAAAGGTAGTAGTAGTGAAATGATAGTGTGCAGAAAGTCAAGAAATTACCCTTGAAAAGAGAAAATAAAAAATAAGGGATAAGAAAGAAGAAAAAAAAGAAAAAAAAAAAGGAAAAACAAAAACACAAAGTCAGAGATTAGGGTTGCAGATTGTCTCTCCACTCCACAAAAGAGAAATAGAGAAAGAGAGAGAGGGAAGGGGGAACATTCTGTTATATTTAACTGTTATCAATATCTTGCTTGAAGCAAACAATTAAACCTGCCCAGCATTTGCTTTGGTGGGAGTGTATTATGTTTGACATTTATACATCAATTACTATTAACCCTTTTCGTTCAAATATAAAATCACTCCTAAGCAAACTGGCGTTAGCTTAGTAGTAATAGTCCCTGTGAAATTCAAATCTCACAAAACAAAACAAAAAAAAAAAAAAAGAATTGCTAACAAGCTTGTAAATCTCCATCAGCGTCCCTGTCTTTATGGTTTTGTCTCAGTCAACAAACTCATCAAAGCAGTTTTGGTGTTGGGTATTGAAATTTCATAATCAAGTCAGTAAATCTCTAGCTACCGAACAATAAATTTTTTACCCTTTTTCCTGTTAATTTAAATTCATATCTATGCACTATAAATATTGTTATATGTTTTTGAAATCCAAACCATTGAGGTCCTCTCTCATGTTACAATTAAAAATTATAAACCATATTTGTGATTTGTATTTTCAATTTGAAATCTAAGGAATGAGATTTTATTAAAAATTAAATTTTAAAACTTAAAAAAAAAAAATTATTTATTGAATAATAAATCTCAACCATTGATTTAAAATCAATATTTAAGAATCTATCATATTCAGCTTGACTTGGATATGGGAAGCTCATAATCTCAATAATTTAAGAACTTGCTTTTCTTTGTTTCATAAATATACAGAAATAAGACAACAAGACATGTCTTGACAAAACCATAAGACATTCATGTATAAACTTGTTAAGTCACATCATAATTATACAATTAATGTAGCTTTAGCCAATAAACGAAACAAAAACCAAAATCAAAACATGGGACTTCTGTTTAAGTACGAGATTATATAGGAAATCAGATTGCTGAAACTTTTTTTTTCTTTTTCAATTGCAATCACAAGCTACTAAATAAGAACTCCAAAAATGCTTCAAAAAGTAATTCATTTTCAGGTGTTTCACTGAGCTTTTTCAACACACTTTGATAATGCTAAGTCTTAAGTGTAAACATGTATGATATGACAATGACATTTTAATTTGTCATTTTTCCTCCTTGATGTTCACTATTGCACTTAGCTATAGTGAGCGACACAATTACTTCACTCTTTCAAAGTACTTTGCAGTACTAACACAAACTGTGACACTTGGAGTTCATATTCAGCATAAAAAAATAATAATTTGAAGTCTAGTGTAGAAGTTTTTGGAAAATTATGAAGGCTTTCTTGTGTCGGTATACATGCTATAGACACGTGGTGGAGATAAATTGGCATGAAAATGAAAAGGCAAATATAAAGGTAGTCTCTAGAAAGAAGTTTTGGCAATAAAAGCCAGCAAGGAATTAAAGTGATGTACAAAAGCAATGGATGTAATTGCTTAACTTTTCACTCTTTAGATGCAAATAATGTTGATGAGAAGTGCATGCAGGATTAGATGCAAATACTGCCAAGTCAGATATATGTACTGGGTCTCTTTGTGATTGCTGTTAATGTTAGAAAGTATTTTTTAATTTAATAAATTAATTTTTATATGTTTTCTTAAAAGTTATTCTATTAGTTACTTTTAGAAACAATATTAGTTTCTGTTTTTTCTGAAAAATAATTCTGAAAGTTTTTAAAAATAGTTTGCCGACCTAAGAATGGTCACGGGCCGATTCTACACCAAAATCAAGGCGGAATTAATCCAGTCAAAATTAGTTTAGAACTAGTCTAAAACCATGAGAGTTCCCCTTTATATGGAATTAGGACCGCCGGTTCTAGTTCATGAACCGGCGATTTCGATCCCAAACTAGTAAAAATTAATTAAATTAATAATTGATATAATAATATAATAATTAAATATTTAATGATTATGTAATTAATATTTAATATACATTTAATAATAATTTAATTAGTTTTTTTTTAAAATATAATTGAAATCGACCGAATGAGAACTATAAATCAAAATCATCAGCTTTTGGAATGTTTTAGTCCAATTCTAATTATATGAAACCGTGAATCGCCCTTCCTGAACCATGGCCACCCTTATGCCCCACAGTCTCAAACGAGATTGTACTACAAGATAAGGATATTTCTTTTGAAAAACTAGTTCTGTTTTGAAAGATGAAACTAGTTCTTAAGTACCTTATATAGTAACTCCTAGATCTTCCAAGAGAGAGAGTGGATTTCTATTGGTTAGAAATGCTGAAAAAAGATTGAATAAAATGTCTAAGACAAGTGGAATCATTGTGTACTTTTTGACATGAATCTTAAGCAAGCTTTCCCAATTTAAGCTCATATGTACATGTGTAATAACCAAGAGAAGTACATTCAATTGTAGATGGATTTCAGATTTTTAATTTAAGGATCTTTGAAAGAGAACATAATTGATAAGGGAACGAAACCTAAGTTTGCAAATTGATTAGAGGCACACAATTCACAAAATAATATTAATAATAATTTAACTCCAAGCTTATATGACAATAAAATCATGAGTTTTCACTGAACTTTTAATTCTTTTGACAAATTTTAAGATTTTATGTTAATTTTATCGTCATTAGATAGTGCCAAATAATTTTATTATTTTGTTCACCAAATGATAGGATAACAGTTTCAAAGAAAACCCATAAATCTACTCATCAAGAAGGCACTGCAACGTCTCTTATCGAAAAACAGAAAAAATCAGAATCAAGTTCCAGGGCTATTTCAAAGTTAAGCCCCTAAAATATAGAGGGTAAATTACAAGTTTAGTGTTTTGAGTTTTCTGTTTTTTATTTTTTTTTTATTTTGGTATTCAAACTATATTTTTATTCATTTAAATATTTAAACTTGATAAAAATATTTGATATAGTATCTCTAACCAATTTTACAGGTTAAAATATTTATATAATTTATTTTTAACTATAAACTGACTTAAATATTTTCTTTTAAAATAATATCATATATTTTTTATTTTTCTTCTTTTCTTTTATCTATTTCCAGCATTATCTTTTAAGAAAAATTATTTATTTCTCGAGAAACTAAGAGAAAAAAAATAGTCATTCATCAAATAAAAAATTAAAAAAGAATTAAATATTCTTTTTATTCTTTAATTTTCTGGCATTTACCTTAAAAAATAAATTCATCTCAAAACAATAAGATGACAGAGAGATGAAGGTATTAAGTTTTCATTAAAAATATAACTTTTAGAAATAAAGATAATGAGTAAATTTAAAAAAAATGAATAAAAAATTAAAAAAATTAATACAATATCTTTATTTTTTAGTGCAAAAAAATATCTAACAAAATAGAAAAAGGACCAAAGAGTAAAAGACTAGAAAAAGTATAAATAATAATGAGTAAGGATATTTAGGTTATTTTATATGTAAATTGAGTTAAATTATTATTTTAACCTGTAAAATTTATAAGAGACACCATAATATACATATATTAACAGGTTCAAACACTTGATTAAACAAAAAAATAATCTAAATAATAAAATTAAAAATTAAAAAATCAAGACACTAAATTTATAATTATTTCAAATATATATTTAGAAAAAACGTAGCCGCCCCTCTATCCTCTTTTATTTTATTATTGTTTATTAAAATTCTTTTCATTTTGGCTACTGCTAATGATCTTTTAGATCGGCGGTAATCTTTTTTTTTTAATTTATATTATTCTATTTAATCAATAGATATAAATATTTTAGATCTGTTTGTTTTTTTTATTATTATTATATTTATGATTTTTTTCATTTCTTTTTTATGGAGTTTTTTTTATGGAAATTTTAATTCCCTTTTTTTATGGATGCGTTTACAGAATTTTATGGAGCTACAATGTTGATAGTAAAAACTATTTTATTAATATTCTCGCAATCATACTCATTTAAAAACTAAAGAGTCGAGTTGCAAATCAAAACAACTCTGTCAATGCAATTGAAGGATATAAATATAATTTTTTACTATTCAAATGAGTTCTCTTTTGTACTTTTTGATTGTAGTTATTTTTAATTTTATTATTGATCGAATTGTACTTTTTATTTCCATTGAATGAAAAATGCATAATTTCTAAAAAGAATAAAAATGAAAGAAAGAACCTTGTAATATTTTTTTTACCAAACCATAATTGTTACGTACTAGTATTTAATGAAGACTTCTTTGTGTGCAGCTAAGTTTGACCATTGGAAAATTAAGATGCAACTCATTTGAAACTTAGGGAGTAAAAAAATTTTCCTAGTTAAGAGTAAGGAATTGTGAAAAATAACAAAATTGCATTTCCCAAATCATTCATGTTCTCAATGCTTTTAGAGATTTCAAGTAAAGGGTATTCAATTATACGTACGAAAAAACTATATTTTCTGGATTTCATTTCCAAGTACATGTCTAATTAAGCCATCATTTTTGGTGGAACCAAACAATGTATTTGAGATTATAATTTCTTTAGTCTTTTTGAATTTTGTTTTTACAATTTTAGTGATTCTCAAAAAAAATTATGATTAAAAAAAAAAAACTGATTTGAAAAAGTTATACTAAACCCGAATTAATATGATATTGAGACAATGCTTAGTCAATGATAAAAAGTACTAAATACTTTTTGGACATCCATATAGTAAATTGTTACTATATATATATATATATATATATATATATATATATATATTGTTCTTATTTCAAGGTTGAGAAAGTGGTTCAATTTATGTTACATTGTATTCAATAATGTTCTGTTTGACCAGGGTCTTAGCTTAATAATTTAATGTTTCCTAGATTGCACGAGTGTATGTATGTATGGGAATTGGGAATGAGGCTTTTGAATCTCAAATCTCAATGTCTAAGACTATTTTGACATAACCAAACAACTCCGCCTCCGAAATTGGGACTTCAATAAATACCAAAATCAAGATTTCAACATTATTTTTGTTCTTTATTGCCTATTTGAAATATATATAAATTTCCTTAAACAAGTAAAAGGTCTTCCTGCCTCACGTGCTTCATGGAGAGCAAAGATTTTCTTTAATATTTTTCTATTGCAAATTTTTAAAAGTGATTAAAAGGGTCCCATGATCTATTAGTTTAAGTGTTTAACAACTCTAACTTCTGATTTGTCCTTTTGTATATATCTTTTATATTTTCTTTTTCTTTTTTATGCTTTTTAATTTTTGTTATTTATCTGCATTTTTTGACTTTATTTTTATTTTTATATATTTTTTGATACTTTTATTATTTCTGTACGCTTTCTAAATGCTTTTATTTATACACTTTTTGAATGCTTTATTATTTATATATATTTTTTCAATATTTTTTATATTTCTTTCTATATTATATATCGTTGAATATATAATATATTTAAAAAAATATTCAGAGTATACTATATAATATTATTATGTGGTTTGAAAGGTTGATATTCTTCATTATGAGAATGTCGTTACATCAAAGTTTACATATCTCATATGTTTCTTCTCAATATTCATTATAGTGAAAAAAATATATATTGTCTATACTTAAAATATACTCATTGTATATTTAATATATCTAATGTATATTGTTTACTGTATATTTATAATAAATTTATATTCTTATATAATGAGATAAAATTGTGCACAAAGAAGGGTTTAAAACTGGGATAAATAAATTTAGCATAGCTCTTCAAGTAATATAAAAAGTTAAAATGCAGTTATTAAGGATAGATTCATTTTTTAGCTTTCTCAATAAGCTGTGCTTTTATTATCTCGTATTGCTATTGAAAAGCTATGCCAAACTCATTCAAAACTTGATGCCCTCAAAGCAGAAAAAGTCAAGTTCTCAACAACAAATCCCAGTGGCAAAAAGAAATTAATGCATGGATTATATTTGTTTATATGTTTTCAATTGAGATCTTGCAAAGTCATCATTCCCTCAAGTAAACTAAAACCACTTCACTAAAATACAAAATGATGAAAGGAAGAATGAAATTAAAATAATCAATCGTAACTAAGACATTGTAGAGGAAAAAAATCTTTATTCAATAATATCAAAGAGAATTAAATAAACATTACTTTGAGGATAATGGAGAGATTTTGTCCCAAATTTACAAGAACAATTGTTATTAACAAAAACATAAGAGTATATATTGAGAGAAAGATAAATAACAAAAGTTGATAGATGAGGGCTTTAGAGAGATAATATTTTTTCAAAATAAAGTTGATTGGTAATTTTGTTTTTGTTGCCACCTTGAGAGACCTTTTTTTAGTCAATTTTAAGCGTATGATTAAGGATATTGATGTCATTTACTGTTTTTTTGTTTTATAAAGACTAATATACCCTTTGGCTTATCCTACAAGTTTAATTAATATACATATTTTATTTTCTCACTTCATTTAACTTATATTATGTTTATAGTAGAAAGTTATTATAAAGTTTAAATTCATATTTGATTATTTATAAAAAATTATATTAATTTCTTTAAATTTAATATAATATTTTCTTAATGTTCACACGAAATAGGAATTAAAAAAAAAGAATAAAAATGTTGCTACAAATTTTACGTCTAACCTTGCTATATTTTATGTTATGCACAAATAATATGTGGCACATTACCTGTATTTCTCATTCTAAAAGAAAATCATCACACACATACATACATATATATATATATATATATACATACATATATATATATATATATATATATATAAATTTATTAAAAGATGAAATAAAAATTAGTTAAAATAATAAAGAATAAAAAGTTATGATCTTCTCATATTTTTAATTTTATTTATATTTAAAATTTGTGTGCTGTTGATTGCTTAGTAAGATATTTATTTCATTGCCTGATTCAAATATGTGGAATAGTTATTCGCCTAACTTTTAATTTGATGAAATTTAATTTTGGATGTATGAATTTGATGCTTGATAATAAGTTTAGGGACTAAATTGAATTTTTTTTTAATGAATGAAACCATTTGACTAGTTAACTAACAGTCAAAATAGGCAGAATTGGATAACAGTTAACTGAGGCAAACGATAAGGGAGTACTAATTCATTTTAATAAATACAGGGTTAGATTTGTAAATTTTGACATACCTCAGAGGGGTAATAGTAATTTTTTCTATTATTCTTTCTTCCTCAAAGCCTTACTTAGGCTTTTTAGTGGAATCATCCAAATTCAACATATAGTCGTACCTTTTTTCCTTTTCAATATATTCATCTTAGCCAACCTAGCTGCCTCTTACAGGAATGGCAATTTATATCACATTTGTGGATATCCATTCGAAATTACCCGATTAAACTGGATAATATCTGAACTGATTGAATAATGAGTACGAGTAATCCATACTTGAAAAATTGAATTGGATATGGATAGGATACGAATATTATACTACCCTATCCATATTTATACACATACTCTACCCGAGATATATTTTAAGTTGGATGTAAAATATTAAGAATTTTTATAACTGAACTTGTTAATTTTGATTATCTAATATATTGTATTTAGAGAATTAGGCAAACTATTTAATTATTCAATATTTTTTAATATTTTATTAATTTTTCATTTTTATTATTTTAATATAGCCTATTTAAATATATTATATATTATTTTAATTAGAGGAGATAATAAATTAAAAACTATGTACTTAATATTTTAGTTTACTTAGACTTTTATATATACAATAAAATTTTGATAAAGAAATTATCAATAAATTATTAATATTGACTAAGTAACAAAATTTTAAGATTTGGACTGAGGCCAATATACTAAATGAATAACCTCCCTCAATGCATAAAATAACAACTTTTTTTGGCCTATATGTATATAACCTCTAATATTTATGTATATAAATGATATTTTTTGGATTCTATATACATGCACACTAACTTTTGACTATATTCTTTTTATTTATTTATAACTTATGAATAAATCTTGATGAAAGTACATAAATAATTAACAAAAACATAATTTTTTTAAATTAATAAATATTCATTTATTGATAAATAAATACCTTCTATGAAAAATTAATAGTTTTTAGTCACAATAATATTACTTTATCGAAGTTTTTATTGTATTTTTATAATTATTTAGATATTGGGTTATCCGAAACCTTTATACGGGGACGAGTTTAATTTTCATTACCCAAATGAATATGGGTAGAGTATGGATAGACATACATCCTTTTAAATATGGGTAAGGATATAATATTACCCTACCTATATCTTACCCATTTCCATCCCTAGTCTCTTAATAGCTCCCCCCATTAAAAACAAAATAATCTATTTATAGAATGTATGCAATGCTTAAGTGTAGGCATTATTTCTGAGCCTATATAGATTTCAAGTTATCTAATGAGAAAAAGTTTTAGATAGACCGAATCTACCATATGATCAGTAGACAAAGAGAATTAAATATTGATATGTGATATTATTTATTAAATATTATATTTACATTTGTTGGTTTATTATTATCAATAACCATCAATAATTAAAAATCAATCAATACAAATATAACAATTAATAGATAATGCCATATATCACTATGCAATACCAAATAGAATTTATACAATCTCCTAAAAGTTAGCTTAAATCTTAACTTGAATTTGTAAATGAATTTCACTTACATTAAAAATATAATTAATATTTTTTTTTTAAAATTGAACATTATTATTTAATTATGAAATTTTCTATTGTAATTTTTTTATATTTTTTTTATTTATAATCTTTGAGAGTTTTATTTCGATATAAATTTTATTCATATACTACTATTTATGTTTTATTTTTTAGTAAATTATATTAAATTAATAAAAGACTAAATCCACCAATTTAATAGTACTAATCATAAAATTCTTTCAGCAAACCTTTCTCCGTTTTATATATATATTTTATTATTAATGATAGTACATCCGAAATAATCTAATTCTGAGACACGTTAAATCCGAAATTACCAAACCTAAGTCCAGCTCTACTTCTATGAGTTTCTATGGCATAAGACAAGCGCCATAAGGGAAGTCCAGCCGTGTAAGCGCAGGTCCTTCTCTCTTTTCTTATATGAATCATCCATGCCAGAACATTCCAACTCTAGAAATTCATTTTTGAGGTTGTTCACTGCCACCGGCCAATTTCGAGGTAGATAAAGAAGGATTAGGGCTTTCTGGAATTATTGTTTAGGTTTTAAAAAACTAAGTTTAGGATTTCATTTTGAAGATTTTAGCATCCATGAATTTAGTCAAAATACATACATTTAAGATTTATAAATTTAGTCAAAGCATATTATTCAGTTGTTTTAAAAAATTACAAATAATTTTAAAATAATATAAATCTTTTAGAAATAATATTAAAATAAAAAGTTATTATAGCAACCATTATTTATAAGAAACTAAAAACTCTCAATAATAAGGAATTTTGAGAGGTCAAAGGAATACTTAAAATTCATAAATCTACATTATTTATTACATGTCAAATAATGAATTTAATAAATTAATAGAGTTTATAAAATCCTCCAATCAAACAACCCCTAGATTCTTATTTAACAGGTTAATTCTTTTGTATGAACTGATTTTTTCATATCAGCTTTTAGAAATAATATTTACTTGCTTCTTTGAAAATTAGTTTTTAATATTGACGAGATTTAAAAAGTACCTTTGCAAACTCAAATTCTGAATGGAACTTTAGAAATAGTAGTATGTATCATTCTGTCCTTAAGTAGAGACTCAAATTTAAAATACACATGTTTTCTCATTTAAATACGTTTCCTATTTATTTAATGCTAAAAATGTTAATCAATAACTTGGCTAAAAATATTTTATTTAAGGGCTTTGATTGTTTAGTGATTAATTGAATCAACATACTCTATTAATTTAAACTTTATCATCACCATTGTTATAGGAGGGTAAATTGCCCAGTTGGTACCAAATCTTGGGACTGTATATCAATTTGATACCAAAATTTTAATTTGAATCAAAATGGTACCAAAAGTACAGAAAAGTATATCAATTTAGTCCAAATGTCCAATTTTCGACAACAGATAGTGATGTGGCAAGCTGAGGACACAAAGTTAATTGACGTGGCACATGCTGAGGGGGCAAAACAACCGGAATATACCTCCTTAGCTTGCCACGTCACTATTCGTTGCCGGAAATTGGATATTTGGACTAAATTGATATACTTTTCTGTATTTTTGGTACCATTTTGATTCAAATTAAAGTTTTAGTATCAAATTGATATACAGTCTCAAAATTTGATACCAGCTGGGCAATTTACCTGTTATAGGACTATAGAGATAGAGAGATGTATTAGGGGGGAAATTGCAAAAGATATATCTATGCTTTCAGAAACATTTTCTTCTTCTTCCTTCTTCTCCATACATAAGATCTTAGTCATGCAAATGCCTCATTCATTTGCATATGGAATACAAAATATCATTGAATGGCAATTATATATTTCATTTATTCCTTTCATGCGTGGTTTTTGCATTTTTTGTGTACATCTGATGCCAAAACCTGGCATCACAATTGCTGGTTTAGTCTTTATCTAAAGGATTCCATTTGCAATATTTTAAGCTTTTTTGCTTTTGTGGGAAAGTAAGATCTAGCAATAACAATGATGAAGATTGATTCTTGAATCCAATACTGTATGAAGAAACAAAGATTCATAATTTGCTTTTGCGTTCACACATGATTGGTATTTTAGGTGATGTAAGAAGCATTAGTTGTTTTTCTTATAATTCTTCTGTTATCACACATGATTTTCTATAAATGCTTAAATAATAACTCTTTTTCCTAAAAAGATAATTTAGATTTTAAATTTTTATATATTTCTCTTAAGACAATATCTATTCCATTAAAATTTCTTTCCAATTAATAATTCACCATAAAAATGTGTACAATTATGTGTAAAATGCTTAATTTTTCTAAACAATAATTGAACATTTTAAAAAATTAAGAAAATCCAAAGATGTCAATTAAAACAATTTTAACCTAAATTTTTAATTTTATTTCATCAAAATAATAATAATAAATTGTTAAATCTTATTTGTGAAATAAAAGAAACTTAAATTCACTGAATCTTAAAATATTAAAAAATATATATTTAATTAAGAAAATTCTAAACCTGTTTTTCAGCCCAACAATAATCTTAGACACACGAATTAAGGTACCTATTAAATAGCTTCATTTATGGTAAAAATTAATTTGGTATAACTAAAATACCCTTTGTTGACTTACTTAAAATCAATATATATTTCTTTCTTACTCATACTCCATTAATACTTTTACTCATAATAATAAGAATAAAACTAAGAAAGATAATTAATCCTTTCTCTTTCTTATTTGTGTTTATTGATGATTGAGGATTTGATAAATAATTAGTTGATACAAGTCTACAGATTTTACCTGAAATTAACTAAGGAGAAATCTTGATGTTGATAAAGTCAAGACTTTCTTTTATAAAAAAAGAATTGCAATAAAATGCTAATTTTAATGATTTGGAAGTATAAAATCATTTTGTTAGGCATACAATCAATGGTATATGGCAGTTGCTTGAACTTGTTATACCATTTTGGTGGCTTCATCGTTCCATAATTAGTCAACATTATGCCAAGGAATCCAACAATTACATGAGTAATATATGGAATAGTTAAAAGGATTTGTTTGATTCAAAGTCAAAAAATTAAAATGTGAATAGAAATGAAAATAGAGGGAATGAGAATATGAATAAATATATTTTATATGTTATTTGTTTCAGTATGTAATATAAATCGAATTTCATTTATGTTTGATATAAATAATAGTATTTAATTACTGTAAAATATAAATATTTTATTTATTATTATTAGTAATAAATATATAAAATTGATGAAAATATAAATAATAATTTATTACTATACTTATTTAATCATTTATAATTGATTTGACTGATTTTTATAAAATATAAATTTTTTCTAGAAGGAAATAGGAAACGGGTAATTCTATTCTATGGAAAAATTCCATTTAAATTCCAAAATGAATTTTAACTAACGAAATACTAACGAGAATTACTCATTATTTAGGTTAAATATATATATATATATAAATATTAAAATTTTTTAATATAATTTGATATTTATTTCAACCTATTTTTTCTAATGATATTTATATACATTTGAATACGTAGTTTATTCAATAAGCTCGTACACAGTGCTTAAATATTATAAAAGATAGAGTTTAAATGTCCATTTTATTTTATTTTATTAAAAAAGTATTCATTGGATTAAAATGAAAATTATATATTATTTAAAAAATTAATAAAATTTAAATATTTATTAAATTAAACTAAAAATTAAAATATTCGAAGCATGCATTTGGCCTTTCATTTACACGATAACTCGAGGAATAGAGGCGAGGGTGACTTGCATGAGTTGAGAAGGGCTTAATCCAATAGCATGATTGGAACTCACTGTTCACATACTACTGTGACATCACTATTCACTGTCCTTTTTTCTCTCATTAACTTCCTTTTACTTAATGGATGAAAGTGATGGGTTATCTTTTACTTGGTTATGAGTTATGACAACCCATCTTGACACCAACGGAAAAATGAACCCAACTGCCTTAATCTCCATCTAGTTTACAGCCATTATTGTCATTATTAAGTGATAGCCAAGTACTAATTAATTTTATAGAATTTAGAGTGTGCTGGTGTACTGGGTATAAATTTTCTCTTATAAGAATCAAATTTTAGAAAACAAAAGGAATAAGATTTCAAATTGTTCATCAATCACTTGATCGCAGTAAATTTAATCAATAGATTAATTGAGTTGTTAAACAAATAAGATATCAACTATTCTTTGAGAACTTCCCTTGTTTTAATTCCAAAGTACAATAATGAGCCTATATATTGAGCACCTGAAAGCTTTAATTTTTAAAACCAAGAGACATAATGGTGTTGTGTCTTATTTTCACTTCTCATTTACTATACCATTGGGACTTTGCAGGTCCATGCATGCAGTTTCAATTTTTATAAAAAAAGAAGAAGAAAGGCTTATCCTAGAACTGGTCCATGCATGCAGCTCTATGGTTCAAAATTTGCCATCATAAATTACCCAGAAAGTCAGTTTGGGCCCTTCAATAATTATTTTCATCGATCTGCTAGATATCTCTCCAGCAAACTATCACTTCCACAGCATTTTTTCTGAAAATGTCAGAATCCAAGTTTTAATGCATACATGCATCCCTCTTTTCCCTTTATTTACTGCAAGAAATGTCAGTTGATTACATATATAAATCAGACTCTACAGTCGGAAATTATAGTATGTATATTTCTTGCCTATATTTGTAAAATCAATTCAATTCCATAAGACAAAAAGAAGTACATTTAAACATCAGATGAATTAATGAGTTATCAGAAGTTTAGTTTGTTGAGTATTCACAAACATGATCAAATAAGTTATGTATTAGACGGGCCAACTCAAATTAATGGGTAAATAGCTCCAATAGTACCCAAACTTTTCCATAAAATTATTTTTTATTCTTTTTCTGTTCCCAAGTATCAAATTCCAATTCTAGATTCGGTATAATTTTGTTGATATGATATCTGGAAAAAAATGTTTCAAATATATCTTCCACATTAGATATCATGACTTGCAGAGTTTGGATACTATTTGAAATAAAGATCGATTTTAACCCTAATTTCATTTTTAACATAATCTATTACTCTTTCTCTTTATTTTCACATATTCTCCCAAAACTTATACAAAGAAAGAAAAAAATTTAAAACTTGTTTATGTTTTTCAGAAATTAGTAAGGAACAATAAGAGAGACAAGGATGAAGATTGTGGTGAAAAAGAGAGAATATGTGAAAGAAACAACGAGACAAACAATAATAAAGATGATAGTGGAAAAAAGAGAGCAAGTAGGAGTGGAGAGGGAAAAAAATTAGATTTTGGGGAAAAGTGTATTCAGAGGAAAGGAAAAAATGTTAAATATTTTACTCATTTTTACCCCGCTTTTTGAACTAAATTACTCTTTTAGTATTTTAAAATCAACGGATAATTTCATAAAAATAATATATATTACATAAGATGTGTAAGAGTTGAGATAAAAATAGACGGGCTATATATCATTACTTTAGAGTAAAAATGGATTTCTTTATAATGATTCCAGAATTTACTATGCTTTTTCAAATAGTGCCGCACCTTCAAAAATAAATAATGATGTAATGCTATAAAACATATTCTTAGAATATTCTATTGCAGACTATACATTAGTAAAAATATTAAAAGTAGGGAACTATTTCCATATCTATGGCAAAATTTGAGTACTACTGAGGTTATTAATCCCAAGCTAATTAATGCAAAAACTAATTAGAATATATATGTAGTTCATAAATGAGATCTATTCATTTGTAGCAATTATGCATGGTAGCATGTTTGTTTTACAGTGACGGACTGATAATAATAATAATAATATCCTTCTAGGAAAGAAAACTTCTTAAGCTGAACTAAATATATAAATTACATAGCATAATGGAATAATCACAAGCTCATAAAGAACATTAGAGACTTCAAAAATATATGATCTTAATTATAGTAGGGTGAAAAATGTTTTACCCCTCCTTGAGCAAAAGGAAATAAATGGATGGGGCATATCCAAGGCAAACTAAGAGAAGAAACATGCATTGTCTATGTCAGAGAAATTATGCTAAAAGTACCCAAACTTTGCATTTTATATATAATAATTAGATTATATATCATTAAGTTTGTAATTTTTTTTATTAAGTTATTATGCAATAGAAAATATTGCATTAAGTCCTTATGGACCACATGGCTAATCCGAAAGCCACAATGAAGAGATCCTAACCGTAACATTAAAATAAAATTCAAAAAAATCAAGTTTTATTATATGAGTTAAAATCATATAATCAATCATATACATTAATAAAGTCATATATATTTGATTTATAAGTATACGTACGATATACACATATTATCTCATGCATCGCAAATTTCAGTAAAATATAAATAAGGATAAGAACAATGGAAAAATCTAGACTCCAATCATACTAGCTAATATAGTCTCTTAATCCAATTAGTTATTTTACTCATGTGTTATGCACGTGATATTAATAATTGATCTCGTTATTATTGACATAATAAAAGATAAATAATTATTAAATTTTAAAAAATATTTTTAATGCAAAAATTAATATAATATTTAAAAATTAAATATTTATTTTTATTGAAATAAAAAAATTAAAGAGCTTAGTGGCCAAGAAACAATCTTGGTCACATATTTGAACTTGGTGGCCAATAATGTTTCTTCGCCAACTGATGGTGCTTCGAGGACAAACAAACTCTTGTTTATATATAAAAAAAAAAAGCAAGAGGTGCAAATCCTCAAGTAATCAAGAAAAAATCTTCATTCTCCATTTCTTTTATTTTTTTTAAAAAATTACTAGAGAGATAGAGAAATAATTAAAATGATATTCTCCTTAAAAAGAAAGAAATTATAATTTTCTATTTTTTGACAGTGAAATTTTTCTATTTTTACCCATAGTTTTTACTCTAATTTATTTAAAGATTTTCTATATAAAGTCTGTGTATTCTATTTTTCTTCATTATTATTTTTTTCAGTCTATTTTAACTGCAATTCTGCTCTATTTTCAAATTAATCACAGTAAATATTATCAGAGCTTGACTTAGGTGTTAATATCTACTTATTGTATGCTTTGTGGTTGCAACTAATAAGTGGATCCTCCACATAAAAAAACAAGTTAGATTATTAATCATTTCTTCAAGATTGTGTTAGAAGCAATGGCAGCAAAATTTAAGATTAAGAAGTTCAATGAGAGTAATTTCTCATTAATGAAAATTGAAGATAAAGGCTATCTCGAGAAAGATAATTGCTTAGCAGCTATCAGTGAAAGGCTGGAAGAATTCACAGATGATAATAAGTGAACGAAATGGATGAAAATGTTATTGCAAATCTTCATCTAGCACTTGCAGATGAAGTATTGTCAAGCATAGAGGAGAAGAAAATAATAAAGGAGATTTGAGATCATCTTACAAAATTATACGAGGCCAAGTCATTTCACAACAAGATTTTTTCTTAAGAGGAGATTGTATACTCTTTGGATGTCTGAATCTACATCAGTAATATAGCACAAAACACCTTGAATACTCTATTTTCTCAACTCACATCACTGAGTTATAAAATAGAGCCAAAGAAACATGTTGAACTTCTATTTAAAAGTCTACCTGATTCGTATAATCAGCTTATCATCAATCTAACAAATAATGTTCTTACCGACTATCTCAAATTTGATGAAATTGCAGCTACTATTTTGGAAGAGGAAAATCGGCCCAAGAACAAAGAAGATAAGTTGGCAAGTTCTCAACATGCAAAGGCTTTAACAATGACAAAAACAGAGATCAATGGAACGTGGCTCAAGTGGGAGCCAAAATCATGGTAGGTCAAAGTCAAGAAGTAAGAAGAACATAAAGTGCTACCACCTGTGGCAAGAAGGGTCATATGGAGACGGATTACTGAAATTTAAACAAGAAAAATTTCAATCCTTAAGAAAATATAGTAAGTACCTCAAGTGAAGGTGATGGTTTGTGTTGTAAAGCAATGACACTTGTTGAAGGCAGAAAAGATTTGCTGATGTCTAGCTCATTGACTCAAGAGCCATATTTTACATGACCTCTCGACGAGGATGGTTCTATCATTATAAACTTGTCTTTGAAGGATCTGTGTTCAGCTGTAATGATCATGCCTTAAAGATTTTCAGTATTGGAACTATCAAGTTGAAGTTCCATCATAGTTCAATCCGCATGATTCAACAAGTGCAACATTTAGAAGGCCTGAGAAAGAATTTGTTATTATTAGGTCAACTGGATGAACCTTTATTGGAAGATTATAGTCAAGAAAGGAATAATGAAGGTAATTCTAGGCACACTTATACTTATGAAATGATAAAAGGTAGCTACAAACTTGTACATGTTGAAGGGAGAGACTTTGCAAGAGGTAGAAGCATCAATTGCTTCAAGCAGTTCAAGTGAAAGACTTGCAATGGTGTGGCATCAAAAAATTGGACATATGTCTGAGCAAGGAATAAATGTTCTTATAAAGCAAAATGTACGTCCAGGACTCATTAAGGTGTCCTTACCCTTTTGTGAGCATTGTGTTGCGGGTAAGAAACATAAATTAAAGTTCAACACATCAAATTTTAGAAGTAAAGAGATTCTAGGATTGGTTCATTATGATGCATGACAAGCACCAGTTATATCCTTGGGAGGAGTAAAGTACTTTGTGTCCTTCATAGATGACTACTTCAGCAGATGTTGGGTGTATCTTATCAAGAGTAAGACATGTGTTTTCAGTCTTCAAAGTATTCAAAGCATGGGTAGAAATTGAATATGGTAAAAAGACCAAGTGTTTACGGACAAATAATGGAGGGGAATATACAAGCAGTGAGTTTGGAGAATTCTATAATAAGAAAGGCATCAAAAGAAAATTCATGACAGCATACACTCAGTGAAATGGAGTGGCAGAGCAGATGAGTAGGATCTTGTTAGAAAGAATAAGAGCTATATTAGGAGTTGCAGGCTTAGACAAGGCTTTCTAAGTAGAGGCAGTCAACACCACCTGTTATGTAGTAAATCAGGTCCCATCAACTGCAATTGAGTTGAAAACACTAATGGAAATGTGGACTAGCAAGCCAACTGATTATTCAAACCTCCATCTATTTGGAAGTCCAGTGTACATAATATACAATGCCCAAAAAATTACAAAGCTAGATCCAAAATCCAGGAAATATTTATTCTTAGGATATGCTGATCGTGTGAAGGATATCTATAAGGTTATTAGTAGTAGAGATGTGATCTTCATGAAAGAAAAGAGACAAGAAGAAAATGATAGCAGTGTAAATGAGAGTTCAAAGACTACAGTGTACAAGTGGAAAAATAATCTGAAAAGGAGGATTCTTTTGAAGCTGAACCAATGCACGAGGTACAGGAACCAATTGAGTCACAAGTAATAAAGGTTCATAGATTGGGTCGATTGACAAAACGACCAAATTGGCACTCAGATTATATTATGGAGAGCAACGTTGTATATTGTCTTCTAATAGAGGATGGAAAGCAATATTGCACATTGTCTTTTAATAGAGGATGGAGAGCCATCAAATTTTTAAGAGGCAATGACTGTTCAAATATAGCTCAGTGGATGATAACAATGCAAGAAGAAATGGAAGCTTTTCATAAGAACAAAACCTAAGAACTTGTACTATTACCATAAGGAAGAAAACCCATTTACAACAAATGGGTGTATAAGATCAAGCATAACAATAATGATCAAGTGGAGCGAGATCATACAGTCAGAGTAGAAAGAAGGTATTGATTTTAGTGAGATATTTTTCCTGGTGGTTCGACTTACAACATTCAGAGTAGTCCTGACAATATGTGCTATATTTGACTTACATCTAGAGCAGTTAGATGTAAAAACTGCTTTTCTCCATAGAGATCTTGGAGAAGAAATTTATATGCTCTAACCAGAGGATTTTGAAGAAAAAGGAAAAGAGAACTTGGTTTGCAGGTTAAATAAATCTTTATACGATATCAAATAGGCGCCGAGGTGTCGGTATAGGAGATTTGATTCCTTCATCATGAGCCCTAGATACAACAGATTTAATATAGACCATTGTGCATATTTCAAGAGGTTTGGTGAAAGTGATTTCATTATTTTATTATTGTATGTAGATGACATGTTGGTCGCAGGCCCTAACAAAGATCATATCAAAGAGTTGAAGGCTTAATTGACTAAGGAGTTTGAAATGAAGGACTTGGGACCAGCAAACAAGATTTTAGGGATGCAAATTCACTGAGAAAGAAATGATAAAAAGATTTGGCTATCTCAGAAAAACTATTTGAAGAAAGTCTCGGCGCTTCAACATGCAGGAATGTAAGCCAATTTCTACCCCTCCTCCTGTTAACTTCAAGTTATCCTCCAGTATAAGCACTAGCAGCGAAGTAGAGAGGATGGAGATGTCTTGAATACCGTATCTATTAGTAGTGGAAAGTTTAATGTTCACCATAATTTGTACAAGACCAAACATTACCCAAGTAATGAGAGTGGTTAGTTGCATCCTGCCGAGAGCATTTGAGTGTTGTTAAAAGGGTCCTTAGATATATTAAAAGGACCATAGATGTTACATTATATTATGGAAGATCAGACTTTATCATCAAAGGATATGTTGACTCGAACTATGCAGGTGATCTTGATAAAAGCAAATCCACCACTGGATATGTGTTTGTTCTTGCTCACAGAGCTGTAAGTTGGGTTTCAAAATTGCAATCATTGTGGCTCCATCAACAATAAAAGCAGAGTATGTTGCAGCTACACAAGCTAGTAAAGAAGCAGTATGGTTGGAAATAGTATTAGAGGAACTCGGGCATGAACAAGAGAAGATTTTTCTATTTTGTGATAGTCAGAGTGTGTTACATCTTGCAATGAATTCAACTTTTCATTCAAAAACAAAACATATTCGGGTGTAGTATTTCTTTGTTCGTGAGAAAGTGGAGGAAAGAATACTGGATATGCAAAAAATTCATACAAAAGAAAACTTAGCAGATTACATGACAAAGAAAATCAAAGCTGACAAGTTCATTTGGTATCGATCCTCGAGCGGTCTAACAAATACATAAGCAACATGAGAGTGGCAAGATAGAAATAATGGTGTAAAGATATGATTGATTCTCAATCAAATCTATTTTAAAGGGCTTAGTAGCCAAGAAACAATCTTGGCCATATATTTGAACTTGGTGGCCAATAATGTTTCTTGGCCATCCAATAGTGCTTGGAGGACAAGCACCTCTTGTATATAAAAAGGCAAGAGGTGCAAGTTCTCGAGTTATCAAGAAAAAATTCTCATTCCCTATTTTCTTTATTTAAAAAAAATTACTAGAGAGAAATAATAAAAGAGTGTTTTCTATGTAAAAAAGGGAAGTTGTAATTTTCTATTTCTTTCATAGTGGAATTCTTTCATTCTTGCTCTTAATTTTTACCCTAATTTATTTAAGAGTTTTTCACGTAAATTTGTGTGTTTTATTTTTCTTCTTTATTATTTTTCTCAATCTATTTTAGCTATAGCTCTCCGCTATTTTTGAATTAATCACAACATATTTAAATTTTAGTTTATATTTATAAAATAGATTGACCTGTTTACAATTTAAATATGTTGTAATTTGTATCAAACTCTAATTCTAATCCACTTAATTATATATTTGATGTTTTAATTAAATTTTTAAATTGAAATAAAACATAAATTAAATACCTTATATTATATTAAAATTACAATTAATGCTTGCTAATATCTTTTTCACTTTCTTAATTTTTAAAATAAATCATGATTGGTCTAAGCATGTGTTGTAAATAGAATGAATATATATGTAATACATACAAATTTACAATTTTTATGTATATTTTCAGACCTCTAGAATTATATTTAATTATACTTAATGATTGAAAATTTCAATAAAATTGAACTTTTAGAATCAGGCTTAATATTAATAGTTGGACTTGTTATTGTCCAAATAATAAAAAATAAAACAACTACTAAGTTTAAAATAAAAATAAATATTTTTAGTGTGACAAATTGATAAAATATTTCTTAAATCTTTTATTTAAATTTTTATTTATTTTCATAAAATAGATTGATGCTGTTTAAATATGGTGGTAATTTAGTATGGTCAACTATACCAAAATCTTTTTTTTTTTTAAATAAAAGGGATACTTAATAAACATGGTAATTATTGAATAATTATTACTCTCTCAAGTAGATATAAAAATTAATGTAATTTCTTGAAATATAATACTTATTTAAATTTTAATTTATCTTTCACAAAATAAATTGGTGTGTTCACAGTTTAAATCCGTTTGCAATTTCTATTCAACTCTAATTCTAATACACCTAATCAAATTGCAAAATTTAATTAAAAAATAAAATAAATACTTATCTATTATATTAAAATAACAATTAATGCTTGTTAATAATTTTTCCTTTCTTAAATTTTAAATTAAATTGTGATTAGTCCAAGTATGCATCGTAAACAAGATGAATATATGTGTAATGTTTTATATATTTTAAACTTAATTATAATTAATAATTAAAAATTCCAACTTAGAGTTAAACTTCTAGAATTAGACTTACTATTAATAGTTGGAGTCGTTATTATCGATATAATAAAAAATAAAACAACTACTAAACTTAAATTAAATTTATTTTTGTGTGACGAATTGATAAAATATTTTTAAAAAACATATTATTTAAATTTCAATTGTTCTTTTATAAAATAGATTAATGGATTTACTATTTAAAACCGATCTTAATTTAGCGTGATCAACTATATTGATTTTTATTATATAATAATTACTATTAATAATTTATTGATTATTTAAATGGTGAATATTACTATTGATTATTAACCTATTAATTATTATTAATTTATTGAATAACATGTGGTCAACTATGTTTTTACATGACTTTCAAAACAAATTTAATATTTATAGTATTTTATTTTAATTTATTATTTGTTGTAATTTTTTATATATTTTAATTTATTATTTTTGTAATTTCGAAGTCTTATTTTTATACAAATTTTATCTCTATACTACTACTATTTATTTATATATATTAAATTATATTAATTAAAAAAAGACCAAATCAACCAACCTTAACAATACTAACTCTAAAGTTCTTTCGAGTAAATCTGTTTGTTCCCTCTTCCTTCGTACTTTTGTATATGTTATGATATGACTAGCGTCTAGAGAACCGAGCTTGACCAAGATAAGCCACTTATTTTAGTACAGTTGGTTCTTAGAGAGACAATGCTCGACTAATGCATCATATATACACATAGAGTTTCTACCTGAGTTGGCCTGCTGGAATTGTAAAGTAATTTCTACTATCCATTTTAATCTTTTCAAGTGTATCTTGCACATTAGGTCATATGCCTCCTTTGTATTTCTTTATTCCACTTAGCTTAATATGAATTTTTTTTATCAATCTTTGCCTAATCCACTCAGTCGTACTGAGTATTGGCATCTCTCTAGCAGTTTTGATGTAGGCATTAAAAGACTTAGTTATATTGTTATGTAATATATTATTGTTTGTAATTTTACACATGTCTTTGAGTTGAATTTTAATGAATTTTGAATAAATAGTTAGTATTTATTAAAAAGAATTTAGGTTTAATTAGGAGTTTATTTAAGTTATACCATTGTTCTAGTATTTTAGGAATTTGTATTTGATTTTAATAAGTTTTTTTTCCCTTTTATAGGAAAGATTAAAAAGCAATACTAAATGATTAAGGAAAATTATGTCACGATTATACATTAGCGTTTTTGTGCCCATGTTGCACGCTGGAAGAAGAATTAGAAAGTATGGCTTGATACACGGCCACACTAGAAGCCATGTCTACCACTAGGTTCTGAAGAGTATGACACATGGGTATCACAGGGGTGTGCTCCAAAAATCGTGACTGCTTTTGCTCGAACTAAAGAAATTGTGAAAGCACAATATGGGATCACCCATGGGTATGTATCAAGCCATGCCGTAAGGTGAAGGACATGACATGGGCGTGTGCCAAGCCGTGTCGAATAAAATAAAATTTATTTTCACATTAAATTCAGAAATTTAAGACAAAATAGGCTTTCCTTTGAGTCTTGGCTATCAAAGGGGGGACAAAAAACTATTTTAATAGGGGGACAATTATCATAGATATAAAGCTTTTGAAGACTCATTCAAGGAGATTAAGAAGATTTGTATAAAGATTCAAGAGTTTAAATTAACTATTTATTTTTCTTCTTTAATTTCTTTAATGATGTTTATGTGTATTGCTGCAATCATGTGCAGCTAAACTCTTCTTAGGGTTTGAACTTGTCTCTCTTTATTTTTGTACTGGATCTTTATTTCTTTTTAATGAATTAATTTTCAGTTTTGAGTTGCTTTTAATTATTCTTGTATTTGATTTTAGGCCTGACTAAATATATCTTTTTGGGTAAATTAGAGGCAACAAAAGTTGCATGGTTGATCAACTCATAGATTTGTAAAACTTAGGAACCTCAATCATGGAAGTAGACGAATCATTCGGGAACAATAAATTGCTAAGGAACTTAATGAACTCTAGTTAATTGACGTGACCATAAAAATAGGTTGTAATTGATTTTGATATTCTTAGGTGAGCTCAAAAGAGACTCTAAGTAATTTGAATGATTTACCCTTGACTAAGTTAATGATTTGAGTTGTGAAATGATCCTGTAATTCGAGTAATAGCTAGTGAAAAAAATCCGGACTCTAGTTTTAACTTTTAGATTTTTAAAAGAAATTATTATTAGCATAAGTTATCTTTTATTATTAATTATTTATTCAATTATAATTATTTGATTTTGTTAGATTGTAGAAATACAATTAAGGCTGGTACTTGGTATCAATCTCCTCGTTGGAATGATACTCATATTTACTATTTATTACTTGTTGTGATCTGTGTATTTACGGGATTTACTTAACAAATATCACACTTGGTATGAGTTGAGAAGTGAGATCTTGCCTCAGTGCGAGGATTATGCTGCATTACCCATTTATAAACCTTCACATCTAGTTCTTTTAGTTTATCCTAGTTATGCTCCTAAGTCTTTTTAGTACCAAAGGCAACAGCAAACCAGAACCATTTCTTGTCATCAACACCATTAAAATGAAGTTCGAAATTTTCATAGATCTACTTAACATAGAATCTATGTTCAACACTAGGCATAACATTATTAAATACCTCTACAAGTCCCTGAAGAAAATGTAGCACACAATTAAGTATTATAGAACAAAAATTAAGAATATAAAGAAAAATATAATTCAATGGTAGCTAACCTTTTATTGGTTTAAGATAAAGATCCAGCCTGTTTCTTGTGGACACCCAAAATCTTCAGAAATAAATTTTTAAAGACACAACCATGATACATTGCACTCAATGTCTACAACAACAATAGCAATAGGCATCATGTTATCATTGTCATCCCTTCCTACTGGATATAATAGTTGACAACCTATTGGAGTCTTCAAATGGTAGCCATCTTGACTAATTATTGGTCTCATGCTAGCAAAATAACATTGTTTTTGAGTTGCAAACCTAATATACATACACTTAAAAACCATAATCTCCTTAAGCAAATTTGTAGCCTATCAAGTACTTCATCAGACTAATTAGTCCTCACTTCTGTCTCAATCTTTACCATACTCCTAAGATTTGTCACTTTAATTGTCTTAATGCAATCCTATAATCTTATTTACTAAGCAGTCATATCACCTTCAATTCTTTTAGCTCTTCTCTTGGCTCTATAGCACTTTGAGATGGTCACTCAATACCCACTTCTCTTTGCATTTTCTTTTGCATAGTATTGACATCCCAATTGCGATTGTCTATTAAATCATCCATATACTTGTTATTGAAGTACTTTGAATCCATCCACTTATTATAGAATTCCCTAGGGTAAGTTTGATTAGGTTTAGATGTTTTGATTTGAAAAGTCCCATTATCCCTTAGCTTAGAAGCATGATCTTAAAACCACGATTCTCCTTACATATCATATTAACTGTTTAGTGGAATTTTTATTGAGTTCATATGTATAACCCCTCTTTATAGCCCATTCCTTCAATGCCATCCTAAACACATTTCTGTTAAAGAACTTCATATCCTTACAAAGTTATGGATCTTTGAAACCTGCTGCCTCATTGAAATATAAATGCCCTTCTTGATAATTATCATATGAGCCTTGTAAACTATGCAACTCATCGTCCGTACCAGGTTTCTTATTGAACTCTTGAAAATCTTCTTCAGTCAAGTCATTAACCTATATTATAAGTACTTATTGCTTGCTATTTTTGTCACTAGCTTCATAAAGACACTACCACCATCTCCAAAAGCATTGGAAATCTCATCATCTGGCCCCTCTAAGGTCTCATAGAGCTCACTAATATCTGACCACTCATCAATTGTTTCTTCAACTATACCAAACTTCACATGATCACTATAAGATGTATCACTGCCTATAGCTTTGATATTTATGTTCATGATATCTTTGAACAACTTGTCTGCAATAAAAATTATTTCTTCAACTCCAATACTTAGTTCTTCATCTTCCTCTTCCTCTGTTCCTGTATTTTCAGTAAAGACATTTTCATAATGCTCTACATTATCATGCTCCTCACTGCCTACCTCATCTTCATGGTCACTTTGGTTCTTATTTGGATCAATTGTAGCTATAACAGCTTATTCATCAGTAAAATATAAATGCATTTCTCCATTCCCTTGTTATAGTCCAACATATTATCAACACTCTAGTCATTAACAATTTCTTCAAATTCCTCAGCTCCATTAAGCTTGTACTCACCCGTATTTTTCTATTATCATTTTAATTATTCTTCATATTTCTATACCAAAATTGTATTCTTATGTATATATTAAATATATATATATATATATATATATATATATATATATATATATATATATATACACACACACATATGAATAGACATATGCATGTATATAAGTTTATTTCATTTTATTGTCTTATGGTATTTTAAATGAACGTATAATTATTCTAAACTTTAATTACTTATATCATTATTTCCCTATTAAAAGTAAATAGACCAATTTTATTGGACAATAATAGATTAAGCATCATTGGTAAATTGTCTAAGACTCTTGAATTATATAACTCAGCTAAAAATTAATAATTTTTGACAAAAAAACTCCAACATACATAGAAATATAATAGGGATTAGAAATAAATTTTTAAAACACAACCATGATAGATTACTCAATGTCTACAACAACAATAGCAATAGGCATCATGTTATCATTGCCATCCCTTCCTACTGCACATAATAATTGACTACCTATTGGAGTCTTCAAATGGTAGCCATCTTGACTATTCTAGCAAAATAACATTGTTTTTAAGCTGCAAACCTAATATACATACACTCAAAAACTACAATCTCCTTAGGTAGATTTTGCAGCCCATCAAGTACTTCATCTGACTAATTAGTCCTTAATTCTGTCTCAATCTTTACCATACTCCTTATGTTTGTCACTTTAATTGTCTTAACACAATCTTATAATCTTCTGTACTAAGCAGCCATATTACCTTCAATTTTTTTTTATCTCTTTTTTTGTCTCTATAGCATTTTGAGATGGTCACTCAACACCCACTTCTCTTTGCATTTTCTTTGCATAGCATTGACATCACAATTAGGATTGTCTCTTAAATCATCCATATACTTGTCATTAAGGTACTTTGAATCTACCCACTTATTATAGAATTCCCTAGGGTAACTCTGATTATGTCTAAATGTTTTGGTTTGAAAAGTTCGAGTATCCCGTAGCTTAGAAGCATGAATCCTAAAACCACAATTCTCCTTACATATCACACTAACCGTTTAGTACAATTCTTATTGAGTTCATATGTATAACTCCTCTTTATAGCTCATTCCTTCAATGCCATCCTAAACACATTTCTATTAAAGAACTTTATACCCTTACAAAATTGTGGATCTTTGAAACCTACTGCCTCATTGAAATATAAATACCCTTCTTGACAATCATTATCTAAGCCTTGTAAACTATGCAACTCATCGTCTGTGCCAGGTTTTTCGTTGGACTCTTGAAAATCTTCTTCAGCCAAGTCATTAACATATACTGCAAGTACTTATATATATATATATTTTTTTTTTCTTTTCTATTCATTATATTGTACCAATAAATTTTTTAACATGTCAAAAATTTCTATTAACTGGTTTTATGTTTCAAGTTTAATATTTTTATATTTATACTATATTATCATTATTTTTTTAATATATGAATTTAAACATATATTTTATTATAAAGATAATAAGATCTATTAGTAGTTAGAACAATTATTATACTTATTATAATATTTTTTAATAATATTAATAGTCTTATATTTAAATAAATCATAAATTTTTATCATATTTATTATTAGCATTTAAGATTACAATTAATCTTTTTTTATATATAAATATTTATAATTAGCATTTTATGAATATGCAATATGTTATTTTCTCATTGGAAAATAATATGACATGGCTTTATAAAAGGCAAAAGGTTCGGATAGCCCTTCAGACTTTTAGTCGAATCTCAATTAAGCTTTTAAACTTTTAAACTAAATAATATAGAATAATTAAGTCCCTCTATGCAACTCCATTACTTTTGGTGTTAACTATTTTGGCAAAGGGCACGAATAACCCCTTAAATTTTTAACTAATTATCAATGAAGCCCTTAAACTATAAGGTGGAACAATTAAGTCCTTAAACTAAAAGATTATTATTTCAACAAAAGAAAAAAAGATAAAACCCTTTTCATTTTTGACACCAAGATTTTATCTTAACTCTTCATTTTTCACACCTAGATTTTATCTTTTTCTTTTGTTGAAATAATTATTTTAATTTTTGTATTATATTTTAATTTTGTATTATTTCTTAGAAATATAAAAAAATAGAATTTATAATTTAGGTGTCTTTATGCTACTGCTTGTCATTTTATTTGGCCATTATCAATAAAAATAATTATCCGTAGTAGTAACAGAGTTGCATAAAGAGATTTAACTGTTCCATATTATTTATTTTAAGGGCTTAATTATTCTAACTTATAGTTGAAGAGCTTAATTGATATCTATTCAAAAGTTTAAGAGGTTATCCATACCTTTTACCAAAATAGTTAAAGATAGCAGTAACAGAGTTGCATAGAGGGATTTAATTGTTTCGTATTATGTAGTTTAAGGGCTTAATTGTTTCAACTTAAAATTTAAAGGCTTAATTGAGATTTGACAAAAACTTTAAGAGTGTATTTGTACTTTTTGCCTCTACAAAATTTTTTCAAGTGGAGTCTTATTGAAAAACTTGGTCTTCTTTATATATAGGGTTAAATATTATTTATCCCTTGTGATTTGGCCTAATATATAATTCGGTTCCTGTATTTTTTTTATTATATTAAAATATCTTTGAGTTCTAATAAAATTAACTAGTACCCTCTTCCGTATTAGTCGAAGGATTGAACTGGTACTTTAAGATTATAATTTGATCCTTGAGCTTATTATTAAGTACCAAACTCGTTCAAAATTAGTATTATTATCAAATTAGAGTAAAATCTTATTTTTAGCACAAGTTAATTTTAGTATCTAATTAGAATATTAAATTTTACTTGTTTTTATCTCTTATTTATTTCAGTATAATCTAATTCTAAGAAAATCTAAACGTATTAAAAATGTTTATTTCTTGTTTAATATTAAACTATAATAAAAATGAAAATCTTACTTGTGTTAATCTCATTTGAATACTTGATAAAAAGTCTTATTTTTAGCATACAAGTTTAACCTGATCTCTTCATTGATAATGAATTTGTTAACTTGCTGTCAAGATTATTTCACTAGATTAAAAGATGATTATTTCATTTAATCTTTACCTTTTATATAGTTTAACTATAATGTATAATAAAAATAAAAATAAAATAATATTTTTAACTAGAAATATTTATTTTATATTAATAATTAAAATTAAATTATATAGTAATTTAATAATATTATTGTAAATATAAGTAGTTTAAAAATATTTAAATTGCTTGAAATAAATTGTATTAAAACTAAAGAGATTAGAGCAGGACAGAAAAATTAAATCTATTATTTTAATTAGATACTAAAATTAACTTGTACTAAAAATAAAATCTTACTCTAATTTGATAATGAAATTAATTTTAAATGTGTTTGATATATTAGGCCAAACCAAAGGAGATAATAATATTTAACCCTTAAATATATACTAGCAATATGCTTATTCTAATGCACAATTATTAATAAGTTTAAGATATAAAATTTTTATTTAAAATATATCATTTTTATAAAAAAATATTACATTATAAAAAATAATTTTATTTAGTTATTATTTTATTTTAATAGCACTTCATATTATCATTTTATAATATATAACTTTAAGATTTAATAGTTATAAAAATAATTAGAAAATTTATAATAGATATATAATAAATTAGCATCATTATATAATCTCTATTTTTTATTATATTTAGCTACCATTTTATTTTAATAAGTACTTATTGATATTTTATGCTAATGCACAATTATTAATAATCTTATAATTTAAATTTTTAGTTTAAAATATTTATTTTAATTATAAATATATTATATTATAAGAGAATAATTGTTTAACAAACTAAGGCTTATATATTTTGAGGTTGACGTATATTTCAGACCATTCTGATTCACTTTAAATTGATGAAAGAAACTAATACTCAAATGAAAATAAAAATAAAAAATCACAAAATCAGATTACAAAGAATTAAATAGAGTTGGGATTTTCAATTAGTTTAATATTTAGGGATTTTGGACAAGCATTATTTGCTTTTCAACTTTAGGGATTTTTCGAATTAATCAATTTCTAATTTCGAGATTTGTTGTAATAGTTATGGTTTTTTTTTTTTATCAAATCTTATCATATGCTACCGTTTGTAACTTCTAGTTATATGGTGTCAGTTTTATTTTATCCATGTCATATGTGGTTGATTAGGCATAAAATACATTATTCTTAAGTTTCCCTTGCCATGTCATCAAGTTTGACACCGTGATGCATTGACACCTTTATTTGCTAACAGTAATAAACACAAGGTAGTCCTTTATACTAAAAGAGACCATAGTCCTTTAAGTGAAAAATAGTTAAAACACAAGGTAGTATTATATACTTTTCCTTATTAAGAATTAGATACTATTATATATTTTTCATTATTAAGAATTAGTTTTTTTTATTATTTTGTATATTAAATGGATTAATATATGTGATAGCTGACAAAAATATAGGTCGAATATGAAGAATAAACCGACCATGAGAGAATAGGCCGACCAAGAAAGAATAAATCGACCAGATAATAGTAGGCCGAGCGTGATAGAGTAGGCCGACCATGAAGAATAAGCTGAGCATGACAAAATAGGCCGAGCATGAAAGAATAGGTCAAGCAGACAAGAGTAGATCGAGCATTGCATGCTGAGTTGTCATAACCAAGAAATACGGGATTAACTAAGTCTAAATTTAAGTACAATAAGAAGTCTTGAAGACTAAGTCATAGTCAGACTCTAATTAGAAATTCGACCTAACCTAGAATTCTGTTGTATGACCAAGAAAACTAATCCTAATAGGATTTAGAGACTTTATATTCACAAAATCCTACTCCTTATAGGACTAGGAAACCTTCAATCTATATATAAAGGACTGTGACACAACATGTCAGGTACATTAATTATTCTATAATTACTATATATTTTACAACTCAAAACTATTACTGACTTAGCCATCGGAGTGAGTGGTTGTACAACCCCATCTGTAACGCCTGCATTTTCTCATCATACATGTTATGTGCATTTACATTTAATCATTGGGCATATGATGGTATATTAATAATATTTTTATTTTATGAGGACAAATATATATTAATTATAAGTAGAGAATAAGAAGCATGATATTAGATTATTAATTTAAATAAGTTGATTAAGTATTTGGGTTATGTGTATTAAGCATTAAGACTTAATTGAACCAATAGCTGAAGGTTGGGTAAATAGATTGGACTTAAAAGATACAATTAAAAGTTAGTACCTATATATGGTTAGTAAGAATTAATTTAGGATGATAAAACTAGCTAAGTAGGTGGTGGCATTGAGAGATGAATCTTGGAAATTGGAACCATGAGCAAGCTTATTTTACCTCTTCATTTCTCTAAAATTCGTACATGGCTAAAAACTCAAAATTTGGAACAAGAGAGAGGAGTGGAATACCTAGAAAAACTTAAGATTAAGATAGGATTTTACCAACTATTGAAGGAGCCAAGCTAAAGCTAAAGGATTTAAGCATATTAGCAACCCAAAAGCTGAAATTGGTGAGTTGTTACTTGAGTATGATTAATTTGTCATTAGGATTCTTGATTACATATTGGAAAAACTTCAATTGATGCTTTCATTAATTAATTAAAGGTCTGATTATCATGAATTAGTAGAGTATTGAATGATTGCATAGAGATTAAGCTTAATTTAAGTTTAAGTATGTCAAGATAGAAAACTGTCAAAATTCCAGCAACCTTAATGTTCTGTATTTTGGGCATAACATAGGTTATATAAGTCTAAATTAAGCTTAATTGGCGTCTATGGAAATTATGAAGAGTCCTCTATAACTTTGTAGTTTTGTGATTTTGCTATTTTTTCCGTTTTGGTTGCTTAAATTGAGCAAACAGATTGCTGCTCGGGTACAACTAGCTGTATGACCCTTGCTCAGTAATTTGAGAATAATTAAATCTATAGAAGTCGGAATTGAGTAATTCTTATTGGAGATAAAACTAGATGCATAAGCGTATATGTCTATTTAATACGAGATTTTTGTATTGAGCTTATTTTTCCCAGCAATAAATATACTTTGGTACTAAATTCTGTCTAGAAAACAGAGATGTTGGAGATTAGTTTTATGCAATTTATTTGATGTTAATTTGAGTTAAATTAGTATATAACTAGATGAAAAATGTTTTTGAGAGTCTTAGAGGAAGAGTTAGACCTATGAATTAGAGAGGGGATGATCTTGTAATGCATTAGAACTCGTATTTACATGAATATTTGTAATATGCATGAAATGTGAATTGATGAATGTGTTGACAGGTACTCAAAGGCCTGGAAAGGAAGTTGTGGAGAAAGGAGATTCTTATATGCTAAAGGAATAAGTATATTTTGAGTAAGTAAATAGTTAATATTTGCTATGTTCATATATTTAATCAAATGTTCCGCAAATGGTTGCGTTTGCTTAATATTGTTTATGTTTGAATGACTGAGATGGAAATGATTGGTGTTGAGTGGAACAATTGTTATTGCTGAAATATGATATAAGTGAAATGATTGAATTGTGATGTTAAGTGCATATGTGCATGTGAATGGTGGATTCCCCTGTGAAAAAAAAATATATATATATATAAAGCCTTGGGAGGCTAAAGCCTAAAGAGGCTATAAAAGTGTATAATGTGAGATGAGGCGAGCGTACTTACGTGTGTGATATGTGAGGATGAGGCGGAGCAGCACATTAAAGGGGATCCACAAGCCGTGAGAACTAACCATAATTGTTGAATTGTATTTCTTCTATGATGGTTGTAATGAATTGAGTAGAATGGTATGACTTTATACCTAAACTATGAATATCATGGAAAGTTATGTGATTGGGTGGAAATTGTATTAAGTGTATGTGATATAGATTATGTTGATTATTTATTTACTGAAATGGAGGCTCACCCTCTCAAAATTTTTCTTTTCAGGTTTGTAAATAGTAGTGCATCTGTTGGTTGTATGCGAAGTCTAGCTTTTAGCAGTTCTGTCAAGTTGGGCCAGTTTTGTGAAGTCTCCTGATGCATTTTTGTATGCAGTTATGTGATATATATGGAAGTATGCCTTATAAGGCATAAAAAGATGTTTGTAATACTTGTTAAATGATGTTTAACTATAATCATATGTTTATATGTTAATAACCTTGTGTCTGGATTCTTAACAACCTACATATTGACCTATCTACCTGTAGTATATATTCTACGACGCTTGTATGCTTCCTGGCTAATGTTTATTGGTTAGCATGTGATGGGGGTGTTACACATCCAGTGCTTGCTAACTATTGTTTCAAGTACATCGGAGCTTGGGTTCATACTTGAAGATCTTGTTGATAGCTTACCTTTCTTGACCAAATTAGTAAATGGCGATCTCTGTAGGGAAAAAGAATTGAAAGTCTTCTTCTACAAAAAAAATTACAAGCTAATGACGACAAGCAAGGACACTCATGTTCTTTACCCACAAGTTCATCCAACATTAAGAGGTAATTATCACTCTTACCGCACATATTTATCTTTGACAATTACCTCCAACATAAATCATAATACGATACAACAAAGAGGATCAAAATAAGAAAGATGAGCATATGAATACACGAGGCAACAATCTAGAAAAGGAAAGCGAGGATCTAAAGATGATAATAGTAGTAAAAGAATGTTAAGGGCCGATCTCCAAAGCTTATAAAAGCGCACCAAAGTACATAAACAAAGTGTCGATCTCCAAACCTCATGAGAGAGCAACGAAGCATACAACAAAATGTCGATCTTCAAAACTCATGAGAGAGCACAAAGCATATAAAAAGGTGTCGATCTCCAAATCTTATGAAAGAGCACCAAAGCACATAAAAAGGTGCCAATCTCCAAAGATCATGAGAGAGCACCAAAATACATAAAGAAGTGTCGATCTCCAAAAGCTCATGAGAGAACACTAAAGCATATAAAAAGTGTCGATCTCCAAAAGCTCATGAGAGCAGACCAAAGCACATAAATTATGTTAATCTCCAAAGCTCATGAGAGAGCACTAAAGCACATAACAAAGTGCCGATCATGAGAGAGCACCAAAGTACAGAACAAAAGTGTTGATCTTCAAAGCTTATGAGAGAGCAATAAAGAACATAACAAAATGATGATCTTCAAAGCTCACGAGAGACCACCAAAGCACATAACAAAGTATCGACCTTCAAACCTCATGAGAGAGCACCAAAGCATATAAGAAAAGTGCAAATCTTAAAGCTCATGAGAGAGCACTAAAGCACATAATAAAGTGTCAATCTTCAAAGCTCATGAGAGCGCCCCAAAGCATATAACAAAGTGTTGATTTTTAAAGCTCATGAGAGAGCACCAAAGCACAAAATAAAGTGCCAATCTCTAAAGCTCATGAAGGAGCATCAAAGCATATAAAAAAATGCTGATCTCCAAAGCTTATGAGAGAGCACCAAAACATATAAGAAAGTGTCGATCTACAAAACTCATGAGGGAGCACCAAAGTACATAACAAAGTGTTGATCTTCAAAGCTCATGAGAGAGCACCAAAGCATATAAGAAAGTATCGATCTACAAAGCTCATGAGAGAGCATCAAAGCACATAACAAAGTGCCAAATTTCAAAGCTCATAAGAGAGCACTAAGGCATATAAAAAAAGTGTTGACCTTAAAGCTTATGAGAGTAATAAAGCACATAATAAAGTGTCGATCTTTAAAGCTCGTGAGAGAGCATCAAAGCATATAACAAAGTACTGATCTTCAAACCTCATAATAAGCACCAAGCACATAGAAAAAGTATAGATCTCCAATGCTCATGAGAGAGCACTAAGCACATAACAAAGTGTCAATCTTCAAAGCTCATGAGAGAACACTAAAACACATAACAAAGTGTCGATCTTCAAAGTCATAAGAGAGCACTAAAGCACAAAATAGATTGTTGATTTTCAAAACTCATGAGAAAGCACCAAAGCACATAAAAAGTGTCGATCTCTAAAACTCATGAGAGAGCACCAAAGCACATAACAAATTGACGATCTCCAAAGCTCATGAGAGAGTACCAAAAGTATATAAGAAAGCGCTGATCTCCAAAGCTGATAAGAGAGCACCAAAGTGTATAACGAAGTGCCGATCTTTAAAGCTCATGATAGAGCAACAAAGCACATAAAAAAGTATCGATCTTCAAAGCTCATGAAAGAGCACCAAAGCACATAACAAAGTGCCAATCTCCAAAGCTCATGAGAGAGCACCAAAGCATATTAGAAAGTATCGACCTCCAAAGCTCATGAAAGAGCACCAAAACACATAATAAAGTGTTGATCTTTAAAGCTCATGAGAAAACACCAATGCATATAAAAAAGTATCAATCTTCAAAGCCCATGAGAGAGAACTAAAGCACATAACAAGGTATCAATCTTCAATGCTCATGAAAGAGCACCAAAGCACATAAAAAAGTACAGATCTTCAAAGCTCATGAGAGAGCAGTAAAGCACATAATAAAATATTGATCTTCAAAGCTCATGAGAGAGCACCAAAGCACATAAAAATATGTCAGTCCTCGAAGCTCGTGAGAGAGCATCAAAGCACATCACAAACTCATTAGAGAGTAACAATATATGAGCTTAAGATAAAAAAATAGCTTTAGTAAATGAGCTCATTAGAGAGTAGAAATACACGCACCATTGGAAAGCAATAATACATGAGCTCAAAGGAGAGCAAAATCAAATAAGCTCATTGGAGAGTAAAAGTATACAAACTCATTAGAGAGCAACAATACATAAGCTCAAAGGAGAGCAAAAGTAAATGAGCTCATTGAAGAGTATAAGTACATGAGCTCATTGGAGAGCAACAATACATGAGCTCAAAGGAGAGCATCTCGATAAACAATATTCTTTCGAGCTTGCTAACCAATCTTCTGAATATCAAGATCATTCAAGAAGTTATCAATTACCGAGCATAAATACTCTCTTACTAAAGAGTGGGGCTAATGATAACTAACCAAAATATAGGTCGAGCATAAAAAATAGACCGACCATAAGAGAATAGGCTGACCATAAGAGAATAGACTGACCATGAAAGAGTAGACCGACCAGACAAGAGTAGGCCGAGCATGATAGAATAGTTCGACCATGAAGCATAACCCGAGTATAACAAAATAGGCCGAGCAGACAAGAGTAGGCCGAGCATTACATGCCAAATTATCATAACCAAGAAACATGGGGTTGACTAAGTCCAATTTAAAGTACAACAAGAAGTCTTGAAGACCAAGTCATAGTCGAACTCTAATTAGATATCCGGCCCAACCTAGAATTTTGTTGTATGACTAAAAAGACTAATCCTAATAGGATTGTGAGACTTTATATTCACAGAGTCTTACTCCTTGTAGGACTAGGAGACCTTTAATCTCTATATAAAGGACTGTGACACAACATGTTAGGTACATTCATTATTCTATAATTACTATATACTTTACAACTCAAAACTATTTCTGACTTGGCCATCGGAGTGAGTGGTCAGACAATCCCTTTCGGTGCTTTCCAGTAATATTAAATTCTTTTTATATTTTTCGTAACTAACGAAAAAATACAAAATAAAGTTGTATAATCAAATTATTGCAGAGTGTAAAATCTAGTAACTTCTAACCCGTATTTTTCCTTTGGGGGGGCATTTGCATGGGTCTACAAAAGCCATTATTTTGTCGACAAAATAGCGAGTGACTGTAGTTTTACACAAAGCATATAGCAACTGTCTGTTTTGAAGGGTTCTCAGAGAGTTCTAATTTATATATAAGTGGCAGAAAATAGACCTATCGATAATCTCCACTGCTCAGATATGAAAGAGATAGCTTCCATCAGTAAAGCCAATATCTCCACATTGGTTAACAAGTGAAATTTTGCATTGCTTTCTGGCTACTTACAGCAACATGTGGCTGGACAATAATTGAGACCCTAGTGTAAGAAAGACAAAGAAATAATAATATACGGTTGGTAAGCAATATTGTCTGTAAATCAACTGGAATGATACATATGATTCCTTCTCCAACTTGAATTCATGCACCGAAAATTGAACAAATGCCAACAACCCACTATTCGACATGGACTTTATATCTTAGGAGTTATCTTCACGGTGAAATGTATATTTGCACATCCGAATTTTATTCATTTATTTATTTTAATATTTTTATTTAATGATAATTTAATAAATATTTTTATTTATTTTTATAATATTTAAATATTTTTTATATATAACTACATTCATATTTTCACGTATATTATTTATAAGTATTTAAATATTATCAAAAAAATAAAATTTATGTGTTATTAGATTAAATCGGAAATTAAATATGTTTAAGAAAGATTACAAAAATAGAATTAAGATATTTATTAAATTAAATTAAAAATTAAAATATTGAAGTAACTAAATGATCGAAATTCAATTATTTAAATATGCATTATGCCCATCTTAATTTTTTTAATTCACTAAAATCATGTGTAACTACCTATGTAGCAGGGTAACAAAATGAAATTATAAAAATAAAAAGATGTAAAAATAGATATAAGAAAAATGATAATTTTTGTTAAATATAAGAAATTAAAATGTAGGAATAGCATGTAAATTTTAAAATTTAATGGTATTATTTATAAAATTAATTCTATATAATCATTTTAAAACAATATTATTTAAGTAAATATATTGTAAAGATAAAAAAATAATAAATAAATTATGCAAATTAATATTTAACCATTAAAGTTTATACAAATAAAACTACATATTTTTAAAAATATTTTTCTAAACTGAATTTTTTTTTTTCAAATTTAGAAAAATTATAAATACGACTTAAAGACTTTTTGAAATGTGAGAACATGTTCGAAACGTGAAAGCATTCTTTTATTGGAGTTTTTGTGGGCTTAATGCATTTGCGACCCCAGTACTTGTCATGTTTGGTCATTTTGCCTCCTCAACTTAAAAAAGAAAACCACTTAAATACATGAGCTTGCTTATTCTATATAACTCATAAATACATTTGTGCACAGAAGAAAGCGTGTGTATTCCAATCGTAGCCACGTGTATAGAAGACCCACTTAAGATTGCTTATGTGGCAAAAAAACATCTTTACAATCCTTAATTATCTGAATCTTATTAGAGAAGCTTCTCTAATACTGAAATTGTGAAGAAAAGAAACAAACCTTAACTCTACAAAATTCTTCTCAAATGTCTATAAACATTTTATGTCTTTTATAACTTGGAGAAGTTTTCATTCCATTGTTGACTTGAGCTTAACACTTTATCCATTATCCCATTATGATTTATAAATGAAAATATCCCTCAGTTTTGCTCTGTTAATAGCGATAATGTGAGTTTGTAAAGTTTCCTTTGCAAGTTGTTATTGAAGGTTAAGAAAGTGAGGAACTCCAAGTTAGGTCATTTGTTTATTAATGTGTATTGGTATTTTTATTTTCTTACTAAAATTATGGTTTCTGCTTTAATATATCAAACCCATAGGTTAATTTGATTAACTTTTATCCTTTTTCATTTTTTAGTATTTAAATTAATATATAAATATGGTTTGACTGAAATTTGAGAAATTTATTTTGTATAGTGAGTAAAAAGTGGATGAGAAACTAATTACATTGCGTTGGCATTATAGTGGTATTTAGTTGGTAGACCGAGCCCTGTTTATATGAATATATAAGTGAAACTTTTTGAAGATGTAGACTCTGACATGCTATCAATTCCTGAATTGATGGGGTATGTAAAAGAGGATTTTGGCTATATAACTAAGTAAAGGGTTTATTATAAGGCTGCAAATAGTAATAAGTTTGAACCTTTATTTAGTGATAAATACATTATGGATCTTGCACTAGGATCTAGTGATGGAGAGATAATCGATTTATATATTGTACAAGTGGCAAGGGCAGGTACTTTTATGCAAAATGAGAATGTGGTCCTACTAGGTAATTGTCAAGACTCTAGATTTAGGGCAAACTCAAAGAGCACTTCAAAGTATATAAATGTAAAAGAAAATAAGGTTGTATGTGAGGATGTAGAACTACAACTAGGAGTGAAAAGTGAGGTTGCAGATGTCCAATGTGGTGGTAATGGTGAGGATATAGATTTACTGAGAGATGAGAATGAATAAGAAGATGCAAGTTATGAAGAAGATGCATACACAAATGGTGAAGCACCCGATGACAGTGATGACAATGATGCAAATAATGATGGTGAATTAAGAAGTGATTGCTACAAGGGAAGAGTTAATATACTACAGAAGGAGGAGGCCCAGAACACCAAATCAACCTGCTAAAACTATTGAGAGAGATGTGGCCAGTATTGATATGGGTTATAATGACTTCAATGGGAGGAAAAATAGCAATGATGGATTAATAAAACGTGATGAGAAGTATTTTGACAGTTCATATCAAGGAAGTGATGAGAGTTGCAATTATGAACTAAGAAGGGGGATTGAATTGGTGGTATCAATTAAAATTTTGATAGAAAAGAGTAGAAGAGCATAGAAGAATGAACAACACGTAATTTATAATGGCTCAAGTATTAACCAATCCTACATCCATCCTCAATCTCTAATTAGGTATTCCACTATAATCTAGTACAATTACAATGGAGTTTTTTCAAGCTCATTCCTAAATTAGTATTTAGGGCTCACACCCAACCTTTTACACTTGTGTTTTATGGCTTAGACACAATCCTTACAAGAGTTTTACCTAAGCTAACTCTCAAACATAATCTCAAGTATTTAGACTAACATTCAAATCCTCACAAGAGCATTCAAGCTCTTCTAACAATCAAAATTACTTGATTTTATAAGAAATTAAATGCAAGAAGAATGAAAATTAAAGCACAATAAATGCAGGCTTAAGGAAGTTGTTAATCAACAATTTAAAGTTATTTGAGGTGGTATTTATACCTTAGAAATTTCAAAGAGTTGTTATATACAAAATCCTAAAAATACTTCTTTTTGCTTTAAGGCAATGCATTAAACACACTATAAGAGTGCAAATTGCAGTTACGCTTCTTACATCGGTGGCAATTTTGAAATATTCCAACAACTATTTGACATGGCACACAGGGATTAGCTGCTTGAAATATGTCCTTTGGCAGTATGCAAAAGCCATACTCCATCATGAGAATCATCGTCGTGCTCTTTGGGTAGCGGTCGCCATTTTAAGCTTCACAAGTCAAGTAGTCTTTACCTCATTTCTCTTGAATTTCATAGTCGTGCTTCTGGGGCAGTTGCCCTTTTGATCTTTGAGGCTTAAGTTGCTACTGCCTCACAACTCTTAATAATTATAGTCGCACTTCTAATGGGTGTGCCCGTGCTTTCTAGGCAGACTTGGCTTTTAGATTTAAACTTTCTCTGCAAGAATAACACTTGATAGATCATTAATTCTAGACTCAATTTTGAGTGTTAAGATCAAAATTAAAGACTTTAGCCTTATGATAAATCATGTAGGCTAACAATCTTCCCCCTTTTGATTTTAACAAGTAAATTGAGTTAAGAAGATAAAAGGGAATAATTAAGGGAAATACAACAATCAATAATTTTATACATCTCCCCCTTTGTCTTTTTAGGAAAATGAATACTCCAACTTAATTCTTGTAATGTTACATATGTTTCTCCCTTAATGTATTATTCTATTATATCACTTCTTTGTATTACTTTATTATGTCACTTGTTTATCTATGACACTACTTGTGTGATACACTCTTATTAATCAAATAAATAAAGATTGCATTAAGGAAAAAAAACATACAAATAATGTAGGATGCACTTATCACAAAGGCCCAAAAGAAAATAAATTATAAAAACTAAAAAGAAGAAAATATATGTGAAATGCAAGAGATGAATGAATGGCCTTAGACATCCTTAGAACCATTAGACTCTTCTTCATCTTCTTCCTCTTCATCATTATCCTCATCCTCGGAAAGTCTCTAAGAGTCTGGATAACAAGGAGGGACTCCATGATGCTTTTAAATCTCAATAAGATATTCATAAACATGGTTGAGAACCTATAAATTTTTTTAATCTTCTTAGCTTGCTTGCATGAAGATCATCATTTTATCCCTTAAGGTAACTTTACTTAGAGGAACACCCGTCTCTTGCTCTGCCTTCTCCTTTTCACTTGTGAGTGTCCTCTATTTCTTCTTCCTCTTAGCCTTCAATATTCAATCTTGTCCTCTTCTTCACCCCTTGCTTTCTCTATATTGGAGATAACACTAACATCGACAATTACCTCATAAGATTCATCTCCCACCTTTTTTATGACTTTAGACCGAAGGAAGTATTGAAGAGTCATATAGTTAGGACTCATGGATAGAGGATTCTTTAAGTAGGTTAGATTGGAAAGGTTAAGAAGTTTAGTTGGCTATCATGGATACATATGAAGAAACTAAAACACATACACGAGAGGATTTGGTTAGGTGTATAAAATGGTCAATGAGAAAGTAAGAAAGTTGGATAAGTTTGTTATGGATCATGCAGTAGAGGATACATAAATCGTTTTGGGTGATTTTCTCATTGCCATCACATGTATCATGAATAATGAGGATGATGATTCTATATAGGGTCTAATGAAAAAAGGATTTGAAGTGTTTAGCATTTGAATTTGTCTAGTTTGGTTTCAATTAAAATAGATTTCCAAAATTGCACTAGGCTTACCTCTAAGTCACCAAGAGTTATGATGTTATGATCTTGAAAGTTAAAGGTGTTTTTAAAGTAGGCCCTTATGAAAGATAGCTTTTGCCCAGACATATTGAATGTGATGCCAAAATAATCCAAATCTACCCATATCTCTTGCTTACTTCTAAAGTACATAGGAACTCCAAGGCAAGCTTTTTATACTCATGCACATTTAAATAGACAAGTCTATCCATTTTGATGTTGCTAAGATGCTTGAATACATCTTCATAGATCCCTAACTTGCGAAAGGCCATATTAAGAGGGGCTTTAGATGCATCAAATTTCTTCTTGGACAAAGTCTTTAACTTGGTTTTTACATCTTGAGTGATTCCTTTCATCTTAGTGGGAATGTCAAAAGAGGAGGCTAATGTGTCTTGATCTTATGCCTTTCCTTTACCCGGGTTGCCTTGAGTAATGGTTCTTTATTGAGAAGTCATTGATGATATGAGAAATGTAGTAGATAAAGAGAAATGTTGCTTGAAAAATATGCTTTTAGAGAGAGAAATTTTAAAATTGAGAATAGAGAATATTATGAATGTTGAAATGCATGAAAACATGATGACACAAGGTATTTATAGCAAAAAATATGTCAGAAAATGATAAAAATGCATTAAAGTGACATAACTCCTCATAAGTTAGTAAGAAATAATGATAAAACTTTTTACAGAAATCATGCTCTTTGGGATCACGAATTTTAAAATTATATCAGAACTGCTAGTTTAACCAGCGTCGCAACCTCGAATACTGAGGGTGTGACTGTGAAAATCATAAAAAAATGGCAAAAGCTAAGCCTTTTTTTTACTACATTTCGTGACTGTACCTTTGCATCACTATTATGAATTTTAAAATTCTTAAAAAATTCATTGATTTAAATTATAAAATGCATCAAGAGGATTCATAACACATTTCCATTTAATTTCACATATGCCTGAAGAAATCAAATACAAGTATCATATAAATGATTTTCCATCAAGCATACCAAGCTCTCTTTTAATAAAGTTTAATCCTTTCTCATTAAGAGGCTTTATGAAGACAATTGATTAGTTGTTTTAATAAATATTAATACAGCATCACCATTTTAGACATGATCTCTTAATAGACGATGTCTTATATCTATATGCTTACTCCTAGAATGTTGAATGGGGTTCTTAGACAAGTTTATAGTACTAGCGTTGTCACACTTGATGGGAATGTGACTAAACACTTGACCATAATTCTTGAGTTGTTATAACAACAATCAAATGCCATATATTCTATTTCGATGGTAGATAAGGCAACTGAGACTTGCTTTTTACTAAATGAAGACACTAAACATTCTTCTAAGAAATGACAAGTTCTAAAAGTGCTCTTTCTATTTAAGAGACTACCCGCATAATTGACATTAGAGAAGCCAATTATGTAAAACGATGTATCCTTAGGATATAGAAGACCTATATGCATTGTGTCATGCAAGTATTTCAAAATTCTCTTTATGCATGCAAAACACTATACATAATGTTGGGTTTAGAAGCTGTAAGATAAAGTAAAGATCGGACCATACCTCTATATTTATTCTGATCTATGAGATTATCCTTTTTATCTTTGTCCAATTGATGTATTTATTGGTGTCTTGGCTATCTTGCATCCTTCCGTTCCAAACTTCATGAGAAGCTCTTTCATGTATTTGGATTAGTTGATGAAGATATCATTCTTATATTACTTAATTTGAATCCTAGAAAGAACTTGAGCTCTCCCATCATGCTCATTTTGAATTCCCTAGTTATACACTTGGAGAATTCTTTACACAAAGATTCATTAGTAGCACCAAAAACTATATTATCAAAATAAATTTGAATAATTAATATATCATGCTTGTGAGTTTTTATAAAGACAATTGTATTACCTTTCCCTTTTGAAAATCCAATTTGTAAAAGAAATGCGCGAAGCCTTTCATACCAAGCTTTAGGAGCTTGCTTTAAACCATATAAGGCCTTAGTGAATTGAAAAATATGATATGAAAATCCAAAGTGTTCAAAATCGAGAGATTTTTTTACATAAACCTATTCTTCTTTAATAAAGCCATTTAAGAGTGCACTTTTAACATCAATTTGAAAAAGTTTAAAATTCATGTGGCAAAAATAAGCTCACAAAGTCCTAATTGCCTCTAATATTGAAATAAGAGCAAATGTTTCATCATAATCAATGCCTTCCTCTTGGTTATAGCCTTTGGCAACCAATCGAGTCTTCTTCCCAATTTTGGAACCTTGCTCATCTAACTTATTCATATACACCCATTTGAATCCTATAGTTGGAAAATCATTAGGTTTAAGAAAAAGTTCTCAAACTTTATTTCTCTTAAGTTGGTTAAGTTCATCTTATTTAGCAATCATTATACACTCATTATTAACAGCCTCACTAATAATCTTTGGCTCAATTTGAAAGATAAATGCAAGATTATTATATAAGTGTTTAAATTGAGATCTATTACTTACACCCTTTGAAGGATCACCTATAATAAACTCTTTGGCATATCCTTTGGATTTCCTCCACTCCCATGGGAGTTCTTGTGATACTTCTTTTTAAGGTAGTGGAGAAGGATCTTTGTCTTGATATTGAACCTGAGAAGTCCTTTCTTTTTTATGTTCTTCTTCATTAATGTCAAGTTTTTCAAAATCACCTACAAAATGGTTAAAAGAACCTTTTTCAAGATCAAGTGTACTAGAATCATCAAATACAACATTCATAGACTCCTTAACAACCATGGACTTCTTATTGAACATCCTATAAGCTTTGCTAGAGGAAGAATAACCAGAAAGATGCCTCATCCATTTTTTATGAGAATTTTTCAAGATTATTCTTGGTGTTTAAAATATAGTATTTGCATCCAAATACTCTAAGATATAAGAATTCTAGATTTTCTTCAATTCCATAACTCATACGAAGCTTTAACAAAACTAATCTTTTGAAAACCCTACTGATTGTATAACAAGAAGTATTGACAGGTTCCACCCAACAAGAGTTCTATTTTTTCTCTCTACAACGCCATTTTATTATGGTGTTAATGGGGATGAAAAATCATATGAAATTTCATTTTTAACATAATAAGTTTCAAATAAGACATTTCCAAAATTCCTTTACATGGTCACTTCTTATTTTAGAAATAAAAAAAAAACTTTTTTATTTTGAACTTTTCATGCAAAACTTTAAAAAGCTTTAAATGCATCATTCTTAGGAGTTAGGCAACTAACCCAAGTAAATCTAGAATAGTCATAACAAGCACATATGCAAGTATTTTCCTACTAAATTAGCAACTCTAGTAGGACAAACAAATCAATGTGAATTAGTTAAAGAGGTCTAGAAGTACTCACAACATTCTTAGATTTGAATGATGTTTTTGAGAACTTCACCTTTGGTAAGGAACCTACCAAATCATCCTTCTTAAGACTTTGAATGAGTTCCACGCTTGCATGTCCAAGCCTTCTATGCCATAGGCATTACTATTTGTTAATAGACACAAGACACGTAAAAGAATTAATTATAATTTTGTGTAAGTTAATTGTATAGGCATTGCTAAACCTTTCTCCTCTAAAGATTTTCTTGTCACTCCCTAATGAGGTGACTAGGAAATCTTTAAAGTTAAAGGTGACTTTGTTACCTTTGTCACACAATTGACTTACACACATGAGGTTATGTTTCAAACCACAACTTAAAGTACATTATCAATAAGAGAAAAATCTATCTTACCTATAGACCAATGTCTACAATTTTACCTTTGGAATTATTTCCAAATATTACTTGAGTTGGTAGTTTCAGTCATATTCCTTGAGTAACCACTATCCACATGCCAATCATCCTCTTTCAAGCATGACTTAAAGCATATCTACAATAGCGAAATTAAGTGTTATTTCTTTTAGGTACCCAAACAATTTTGGGTCCTTGAGGGTTAGTCATGGAAGTCTCTTCTAGTTAGAGATGTGCCTTCCTAACATAGCAAAATACATTGATATGCCTAAGTTTCATGTAGTAGTTGCATTGAGCATTGGGCTTGAATTTCCTTTTGTTCACATGCCTCTTTGCTTGAGATTTGGTTCTCAACACACCCTTTGCTTTATTATGCACACAAGAATATGTTTTAGGTGTGTGATTAGGAGCATTTTTCTTATACATGAATGTATGATATGTTCCTTTGGACTTAGCCTTTAGGATTTGTGGAGCTCTTTATTTTTTCTTAGGATAGGAGCTTTAGTGTATACTTTGGCCTTTTATCAACACCCTCAGTTGAAGAGATTTATGGTATTAAGGTCTTCACGAATTTACATATAGGAGGGGATAAGGTAGATGATGAGGCACATTGAGGCATAATCCATGTTTGATTAAAGGAGGCTTTTGAGACATAATTAATGTATCCAAAGCTTCCTTTTCTTTATAAAATTTAGAAATTGAACCTCTCAATTCCTCAAGCTCTAAGTTTAGAGTGTCATTTTCTTTTAAAAGAGATTTTAAAGATGAGGTTTGAGATGAGAGCTTACTGAAAGACTTCTTTTAGTTATCATTTGAAGAAGTAAAAGAAGAAATTTGCTTTTGAAGATCTTTTAAATCTTGCTCAAAATTTGAGTATTTTTCTTTGTAAACCTTCATTTTCAAATAATATCTCTTACATTTTTAGGTTCATGGCTTCATTCATCCATACCATGCATATTATTTTCATAATCTAAATCATCACAAGAGTGGAATGTGAAACAGACCTCTTTAAAGTCATGCTCAAGAACAATGAAGCATAGGTTGGCCACTTTTTTTTTCATCTTTACTTGATGAAAAGTCATCCCATGTTTCTTTGAATGCTTCTGTCTTTTTCTTCTCTTCCTCAAACTTCTTCTTATTTTTGCTCTTAAAGCAATCAACTTTAATGTGCCCTTACTTCTTACAACTATAACAAGTGAGGTCATTGTTCTTCTCCTTGCTATCTTTGAAGCTTGAGTTGAAGTTGGACAATGACTTCTTGAAGGGCTTCTTTTCCCTCTTCCCATTCTTCATTATCTCCTTGACTTTTCTTAGGAGCACAACTAATTATTCATCCTCATTTTCACTAGACTCGGATGTACTAGAGCTATCACTCTCTTGTAGACTTATGGAGCTTTTGAGAGCCAAAAGCTTCCTCTTTACTTATATTTCTTTTTCTTGCTCTTCCCTTTCTTCAGAGCCATCTCATGGGTAAGTAGCTTGCCAATAAGCTCATCCATTGACACCGTTCCTAAGTCTTTATCTGCCTCTTCAATACTTGCCATTCTTGAACCATAGTCCTTGAGTGGTAGAGCTTTAAGGATTCAAGTTCATAGTGCTTACCCAACTTTCTTAAGTTATCTGTGACGGTGAAAAAGCCGGTTGTTCATGTCGGTGATGCTGTTATTAAGCTTCATCTTGAAGAGCTCATATTCCATCACCAAGAGTTGGATTTTCTTAGACTTGACTTGTTTAGTACTCTTATGGTAGTTCTCCAAGGTCTTCCAAATCTTGTATGTAGTAGGAAGATGTTGAACTCTCTCACATTCCTCTCTAGATAGGGAGCTAATGACGATGATCATAACTCTTTTATTTTTGTCACTTGTTGTTCTATGAGTATCCACCCATTCATCTATATCTAGAGGAATATCCACACTATTTTTTTTACTTTGTTGGTGGCTTCCATTCTTTTCTTACACAATCCTAAACATATCTACCTTATCATATCAATATATAAGGAAACATGCCAACATGAGTTTTAAATGTCGTTCTATAAGTCCAAAGTGCATCATCAAGTCTTATAGACCAATCTTTTCCAAGGTATTCACTGCTTTCTCCAATATATGCTTGAATTCCTAGTTAAAGATTTCCACTTCCCTACTTTTTTTAGAATGCTATGGATTTTAAATCTTGTGGATAACTCCATATTTCCTCAATAATCCATCGAATGGGTGTTAGGCAAATTCTGCCAAGTGCACGGATCGCAACAAGTAGTAAAAAGTGAATATGAGTATCGTTCCCACGAAGAGATTGATATTAAGTATCAGCACTAATTTTATTTCTGCAATCCATCAAAATTGAATAATTGTAATTGAATAAATAACTAACAAGAAAGGAAAACTCAAAGGAAGAATAATTCCTTTTAAAAATCTAATAATTAAAACTAAATTTCAGATTTGCTTCACTAGCTATTACTCGGATTACAGGATCTGTTCACAATTCAAATTATTAATTTAGTTAAGGATAAATCACTGAAATTACTTAGAGTCTCTTTCGAGCTCATCTAAGAATACCAAAGTGAATTACAATATATTTTCTACACAAATCTGTGATAATACCTAATGAGTCCTAAAAAGCCTCTTAATCCGTGTATGGTGTTGGATTTTGGCCTATGAAGCATTGCCTCCACCTTACTATTTTTAAGAGATACCCCCTCACCTAAATTAGAGTTTCCTAAGTATGAAACCGATGTTTGAGCAATCAAGCATTTAGATTTCTTTAAGAATAGTTGCTGCTCTAATAAAATAGAAAAACGTGCCATATGCTCTGCCCAAGTCCAGTTGTATGTGAGGATATCATCAAAGTAAACTAGGACAAATTTATGTAACTATGGACAAGATAGCTTGTTCATTGGACCTTATTTATAAAGAAATAAGATCAATATCTATAATAAGATGAACTTAATTAATCCTAGAAACTAACAAGTTAATAGAATTAAATTAAGGTAGAAGTGAAATCAAAACCTAAACAATAAGCTTTAATCTCAAGAACACTTAAAGAAACTCTTTAAGCAAAAACAAGGTTTTCTATTCAATCAAAGGATATTATTTGCCGAAATACATAGCTCTATTTATAGAGTTTAAAATAAAATAATCCTAATCCTAGAATGACTAGGATATGTGACCAAGATTCCTAAATCAACAAGGAAACAAATTACTCCTTAAAAAAAGGGAATAAGATATGGTCAAGATTCCTAAATAAACAATGAAACAAATAACTCTTAAATATATGTCATCAGGACTCCTTGCTGGATTAGGATTTTTAGTGGAGTTAGGATTCTTTGTTGAAATAGAATTTTTTGTGCTATATGGGTTCTCATCATCAGGACTCCTTGCTGGATTAGGATCTTTAGTAGAATTAGGATTCCTTGTTGAAATAGGACTCCTTGTGCTACATGGGTTCTCATCATTACCCTCCTAACTCAATCAATACATGTCTGGCAACATTAATACAGATAGATAAAAATTTAGAGTTGAAACAACTAGTTGTTGAATTTAAACCAATATTTGTTTCACCATCACAGTTGCTTCCCAAGCGCTACCATGATCACTGAATTGTGTTAGAGCTAGGACAAGACCAATTATGGTTCTCCCTTACTGCTATCCACATCTTCAAAAGGATGAGATTGAGATGCAGTGTGCTGAAATGTACAAAAGGGTATTATCTGCCCAAGTCAATCTCCTTTTTCATCTTTGTTGCTTTTAGTCAAGAAACAAGATAGTACATGGCAATTTTGTGTTGATTATAGAGCCTTGAATGCAAAAAACAGTCAGAGATAAACTTCCAACCCCTATAATTGAAGAGTTGTTAAAAGAATTACATGGTGCCTAATATTTCACTAAGCTTGATCTAACTTCAAGTTATCATCAAATACGAATGAATGAGACTAATATGGAGAAAACAACTTTTCATACTCATCATGGATATTTTGAATTTCTAGTAATGCCTTATGGCCTTGCTAATGCGTTATCCAAGTAGGTTTTCATCTCTTATTTCAAATGGGTATAATCATACCAATCAAAGTATAGTCTTAGGTGATGTATCCCTACATTGGCCATCTTGATCTTTAACTCTTGCACTTAAGCTTGATGAAGAGTCTTTGCTCTGATACCACTTGTTTTCCCTTATGAACCAAGAAGGGAAGGTTTAAATTACTGAAAGTGATAACGATTACTAATTAAAATTTGATAGAAAAGAGTAAAAAAGTATAAAAGAATAACAACACATAATTTATTGCGGTTCGGGCATTAACCAACCCTACATCCACTCTCCAATTAGGTATTCCACTATACTCTAATGCAATTACAATGGAGTTTTTCCAAGCTACTCCCAACTTAGTGTTTAGGGCCCACAACCGTTATATGATTTTTACATAGGCTAACTCTTAACTTCAATCCCAAGTGTTTAGGCTAAAACTTAATCCCTCACAAGGGCATTCAAGCTCTTACAACAACCAAAATTACTTATTTTACAAGAAAGTGAATGCAAGAAGAATGAAAATTGAAGCACAATAAAGTAGGCTTAAGGAGGTTGTTGATCAACCAGTTAAGGCTATTTGACATGGTATTTATACCTTAGAAATCTCAAAGATTCATTTCATACAAAATTCCAAAAACACTCCTTTTTTTGCTTTAAGGTGGTGCATAAAATGCATTGTGAGAATGTAAATCAGAGTCGCACTTCTTGCATCGTGATCACAATTCTTGAAATATCCCCAACAACTATCTAACATGGCAAACGGGGATTGGCAATGTCACAACCCACGCTGTGGACCCGTGACCGGCACTAGGGAATGGGTAGGCGAAAGGCCACCGAATCCCATAGTAAGCCTGATACTCACTGACTTAAACAAATCTCATCTCAATTAATATTATTGATTCCACAATTTCGTAACCATTAAATTTACAATTAATTCGGTCTGCCAGAAAAAAATTAGGCGAGACTCGGAACTCATAAAATTTACAACTGATACCTCTACTATTACAACTGTGGAGAATCTAAGATTTTTATAATTTGACATACCAAATCAAATGCCACCCGATGATGAAGAAGTCGGGTTACTGAGTAAAAGTCGCGGGAAGACTAACAGTCACGAATCTGAAAAATAGTAAATGGAGACTGTCAGTCTCGAGAGTGGGATAAAATCATATATTTAAAATAGTTTCAAACATCTCAATATCACATTCATTTAATTTTAAAATAATTAATAAATCACGCAAACCATACGTGTCATGTTAAAATATGTGTCATACCATGCTTGAACAAAAATTATTCCACATGCAACGGGATGAAGTACTTCAGTAGAACCTTAATACCAACTCAACATCTCGATCAATTTCAAAACTTAAGTCTCGACTAAGCTCAACTCTAATATTTCAACTCTCTCATTCCAACAGGATTGGCGCCCAGAGAGCAAGCTCGATCAGGGACCTTGACTCCGGCAATCAACTGAACTCAGCCTAGAGAGCAATGCTCGATCAGGGCAAACAAATCCATAATAACCTTATTACCTGTCTCTGATCATTACTGGTGCGCACGCGGTCCTGATGCAACCCATCAGGTGGCCTGTTCTACTAAAGCCTCATCCCGATTCATCATGTAATATTAAAATTGGTGATAAAGGGAGAGCATATTTAAATAGTAATTAAAAAGCATCATGCATATAATAGTAATTAAATGAATAATTAGAATTGCAAATGAATAATTACAGTAGCAAATCACATTTTATGCATGACACGTGCATAACCGATATATGACTTTAATTCACTGTTTTGGCGACCTCCTAACTCTGCTCCGGTGCCTCGGTTGGAGCGAGCCAAACAGACAGATCATCTAATTACGGAAAATAATTTATTAGAAAGCTGAAACAATCAATCATTAATCCTAGGTCTAGACTCGTAGGACTGACTGTCTAAGAATCCTGACTCGGGTAAATTCTACCGAAAATTCGGCAGAACCTCCCCTACAACACGGACTTTTACCCCCTGTAAAACGGGTCTAGGACCTGCCAGAAAAGCACTTCAAATATCCAACAATCCAAACAACGGGAGTCGGGTCCCCAAACTTCACTATTTTCCCGACTCCGCTACACAGCACAAAACAGAGGCAGGCAACTGACAAACCATTATTTTTGACTCACAAATATCATCTAATACATAATACAATTCAATAGACACACAAATTAAATCAAAGAATTCCAAAATTAATGGGCCAGAGAAAATTACCGAGACGCTCGGTCGCTCGGTCGACTCGCCTCCAGCCGCAGAGTCCGATCGACGATTCGAACTCCCCATCGGACTTGAAACGACGCGCTAAAGACGATCCCCACTTCCGATTTTCTGATCTAAGCCCCGATCATCCGGAGAGATTTGCTGACGATCTCAGCCGTCGATTTGCAAACGAAGCCCGATCGCCACGAAACCGGTGCCATTGCGAAGCTTGAGCTAAGGAGAGTCGAGATATGCCCTCCGATCGTCCAAAGCTCGTCGGAGCTCGCCAGAAATGCCTAAAAACCTCAGTTGCCTCCATTTCATCGGAACTCCCTCCTTCGGCCACCAAAACTGACGCCGCCACCACCAAAAGGAATCTCTCTCCAATGGGAGCTAATCGCCACCGGGATCGGCCGGAAATGGCCGGAACGACGCTGCTGGCTACCGCCACCATCTCCATCGCGCTCGCCGACGCTGGTTGCACCATCGGCCAGCTTCACCGAGGCTTAGGCGGAAGCGGAACACCGGCTGCCACGGGCGGCAGCGAGCCTCTCTCTTCTTCCCCCCGACTTTTTCTCTCTCCCCAACCCTCTCTTCTTTCCTTTCTTCTATATCGACAATTGACCCCTGAACTTTTCCTTATTACAATTTGGTCCCTCAACTTTCTTAATTACTTACAATTTCATCCAGCAGAACTCCAATTTAACCCCTAAATTTTCCTTTAGCCTTTCAATTAAATCCCTAACTAATTAATTTGGGCCAAATTAGAATTATTGAAGATACACAATTACATAAATACCCCTGACCGATATATTTATTTACAAAAAAATACCAAACTCACAAATTTCCATTAACTCCATAAAAATAAAATTATCCTTTTAATCCTCATCCAAAAATAAATTTCTAATATATAATTTTATTTATATATATTACATATACACTGGGAAAAATTAGAATAACCAAAACTATAATTTATCCCCCAAATAATTTACTTAAATAATTCTTAAAATTTCAAACTAATTGGGTATAGAAAAATAATTCATTTAATTGACTAATATTAAAATTTCTATTAAATCATTTCAAATTAAACCAAATAAAAATAAAGCTAAAATTAACTTAAATAAAAACTCATTATTAAATATATAAAAATTCCGGGTAATACATTCTCCCCCCCTTAAAAAAATTCATCCTCGAATTTAAAAGAAAAGGGGTTTCACTCAAGACTGAAACTAATTAGGAACCTCTTATCTCCACTCGGCAGAAAAAAATAAACTAAACCACAAGACCCATCGACAAAACCCTTTAGCAAATCTGGTGAACCTGAGAATCCGCGATTTTGACTTATTGCTCCTCGGAAACCAAATCTTCACTTACTTCCTTACGCTGAGGGTCCAACACGAGCAAAGGGTCGAAAATACACTTCCTCAACGAAGACCTACAAATACTGAATTGACCTCTGAGAACATTACTTGGCAGCGAGTCCAACTTACATGCCACCTCACCAACCTGCCGACAAAACCAAGGGTCCCCATAACTTTATTTTCTTACCAATCCACATCACTTATGACATAAAAGTCGCCTTATTAACACATACTCTCCAACACCAATCTCCACGTTCCCCCACTCGGGTTTGCACAACCCCTCTGCTTCCAGAAAGTTGTCTTCAACTGCTTGCGAGGAAAAGAACCTCCTCTAAAAGATCTGGACTAACCCATTGTCCTGCCAAAAATCCGTTCGCCAACTTCCTTCTTAATGACGTGTTCCTTGCACGTATAGAAAATCCTTACATCCACATCACATCATCCTCGACATAACATCCATCTGATCGCATCACCCAACACAAAACCATGCCATCCTGACATAAGATTCCTCTTTGACTGAAATCCAGAAGCCTCCTTTATAATCCAACGTGGGGCCTACAGCACCTCAGACTTACTCTCACAACAACTCAGCTCGTCATCCATAAATTCTCAAGCTAACACCATTTACTTTGAAAAAATTTACTTATTTAGTTACCTCATAATCATCACTGATAAAAGCTTTATTATCTTGGAAAAATACTTTTGTAAAATCATAAAATCTCCAGCCATTTTTCTTTATATAAAATTCTACAATATCGCGCACTAGGGTGATGATGCCTCTACCACCAAGGGTTGCAATGCACGATGTATGATGCATGCCCTAAAATGAATTTATGCATGCCTAATAGTGAAATGCCATAATGCATTCTTACGGGACTGGGTGCAATATTGTATTTTAAAACACTTGTTCTACTTAGAAAAATAAATAATGTTCGCTTAAGTTTCTTTGGATTTCTGAGCATTCAAAAATACTCCTCCCACCTTTCTTATGCTTCTTACAACCACAAAAATCAACCATAAAGCTCTGACATCTGCTCGACTTCCCACACAATAACTTCGGCGCTAATCTTTAAGGCGATGCCTGAAGCGATGACGAGGTAGTCCATGACACGACTGCAACCTCGCTCTGCACTAAATCTGACTGCGGTGCCCACCATCGAAACAACGATCAAAGCTTCCAAAGGTGGACTGCACTAATCACTTGATGAAAACGGCACGAGTCTATCGTGCTTCAAATCTTTCCATCACTATAAAGCTCATTCTCAGTACAGTATCAAAGACAAGCTTACAAGAAAGGAATGACAGAGTCTCTAACAGTGAAAGCTGAGACACTGGAGTCAAAGAAAACAACAAGACAGACTTGATCCTAGCTCCACAGTACCAAGAAAAATCTTAACTTAGATCGAAGGAAATCTAACCCTAAGCTCTGATACCAACTTTGTCATGACCCACTCTGTGGACCCGTGACCGGCACTAGGGAATGGATAGGCGTAAGGCTACCAAATCCCGTAGTAAGCTTGACACTCACTGACTTAAACAAATCTCATCTCAATTAATATTATTGATTCCACAATTTCGTAACCATTAAATTTACAATTAATTCGGTCTGCCAGAAAAAAATTAGGCGAGACCCGAAACTCATAAAATTTACAGCTGATACCTCCACTATTACAACTGCGGAGAATCTAAGATTTTTACAATTTGACATACCAAATCAAACACTACCTGATGATGAAGAAGTCGGGTTACTGAGTAAGAGTCATGGAAGACTAACGAATCAAAATCATATATCTAAAACAGTTTCAAACATCTCAATATCACATTCATTTAATTTTAAAATAATTAATAAATCACGCAAACCATATGTGTCATGCCCTCCGATCGTCCAAAGCTCGCAGGAAATGCCCAAAAACCTCGGCTGCCTCCATTTCGCCGGAACTCCCTCCTCCAGCCACCAAAACTGACGCCACCACCGCCAAAAGGAAGCTCTCTCCAAGGGGAGCCGATCGCCACCGAGATCGGCCGAAAAGGCAGCCGGAAACAGCCTTTCCTCGCTGACTTCGCTAGCTACCACCACCACCGCCGAGGCCCAAAGTGACGGAACACGGTTACCAAGGCAGCGAGCCTCCCTCTTCTTCCCCCCGACTTCTTCTCTCTCCCCGACATTCTCTTCTTTTCTTTCTTCTATATCGACAATTGACCCCTGAACTTTTTCTTATTATAATTTGGTCCCTCAACTTTCTTAATTACTTACAATTTCATCCAACAGAACTCCAATTTAACCCCTAAACTTTCCTTTAGCCTTTCAATTAAACCCCTAACTAATTAATTTGGGCCAAATTAGAATTATTGAAGATACAAAATTACATAAATACCCCTGACCGACATATTTATTTATAAAAAGATACCAAACTCACAAATTTCCATTAACCCCATAAAAATAAAATTATCCTTTTAATCCTCATCCAAAAATAAATTTCTAATATATAATTTTATTTATATATATTACATATACATTGGAAAAATTTTGAATAACCAAAACTATAATTTACCCTCCAAATAATTTACTTAATTAATTCTTAAAATTTCAAATTAATTGGGTATAGAAAAATAATTCATTTAATTGACTAATATTAAAATTTCCATTAAATCATTTCAAATTAAACCAAATAAAAATAAAGCTAAAATTAACTTAAATAAAAACTCATTATTAAATATATAAAAATTCCGAGTATTACAGGCGGTTTACAACAATCACAATCGTGATTTTGAGCTTCATAAGTCAAGTAGGCTCTGCCTCATTTCTCTTGATTTTTACAGTCACGCTTTTGATCTTTGAGGCTTAAGTTGCTATTGCCTCACAACTCTTGAGAATCGCGATTGCACTTTGATAGCCGTGGTGATGCTTTTTAGGCAGACTTGGCTTTTAGATTTAAACTTCCTCTACGAATAGTACTTAATAGATCATTAGTTTTAGACTCAATTTGGGTTTTAAGATAAATATTAAAACTTTAGCCTTATGATAAATCATCTACTCTAACAAGGATGATGTTGATGAATTGCCTCATAGAGTTCATAGTAAGAAGGTAGCTTATGATCCAACTTCTAAAATACCATTATGGGAAATTGGTGTGGTATTTGAGAATGCAAATCAATTTAGAGAATCTTTTGCTAAATATGCAATTATGAGAAGGGTTCAAATGAGGTTGAGACTAAGGGTGCAAACCAACCGAGTTGAGCTGAGCTTTTCAATGTTGAAGCTCAGCTCGTAAAAATTTAATTGAGCTCGGCTCGAGCTTGATAATTCTTTTATGTTTTAGAGCTCAAGCTCGGCTCGTTGTAATTTTGATATGTTTGAGCTCGGTTCAAGCTCAGCTCATAATTAGCTAGATAGTATATATAAACGAGCTGAATTGAGCTGGACTCGTTATTAGCTCAGTATTTATATAAACGAGCTAAGCTTGGGCTCGACTCGGTTTCAATCTCGTTAAGAAAGCTCGATTTTACCAAATATGTAGCTGTAGATTTTGCAATTATAAATAAATTAATATATAAAAGTAAAATATGCATATAAATTCAGAAACTAAAATAATTAAGTCAAGTTCTTGATAATAAGAAAGAAAGAGTTTAATAAACTCTATAGAATTCTATCTCAAAGTCAATCTAAATCCATTTAAAATTCAGTCAAGACTAGGGGTGCAAATGAGTCGAGCCTAGCTCATAAGCTTCACATTAAGCATATTATAAAAATATTTACTCATGTTAATTTATAATAGTTCTTACTCCAGTCCACTTCCTTTATCAGTTAAACTATAAAATTCTTATTCTATTTACAAGCTTCACATTAAGCATATTGCAAATTATTTACGCATGCTTCATTAATTTACAAATGTATAGGCTACAATTTCTAAATATCTTTAAGCATTTATATAATATATGATTATTTATTCAACGTTAAAACTATATAATTTTATAGTAATATCTTTAATTATTTACATAATATATGCTTGTTTATTCAATACTAAAACTACGTAGTTTATATTGATTTAAGTTGACTATATTATACACAAAACTATATTGTTTTCATGTATAGCTTTTATTTTATATTCTACTTAAAATTAATTTATGACGAAAAAGTAAATTGGTAAGATATTAATAATAATTAAATGTACATAATTAAATGCTAACTTAATTAAGAATGTTGTTAAACTAGCACTTGCTTAAGTAGCACTAAAATTACTCAATTAAAATATTTATAGTTAAAATCTAATTTGTTGGTATATATTGTTACTTTAACGTAATAAAAGCTTAATTCTTATGATCTATTTAATATTTATTTTAATTGGAATATATTATTTATTTATTTATTAAACTAATGCATGAGCCAGCTCGCCAGCTCAGACGAGCCGAGCACTATTAAGCTCGAGCTCGACTCGTTTAATAGACGAGCTCGAAAATGAAGCTTGAGCTCGGCTCGTTTATCTTGACGAATGAACTTGAATGAGCTTTTATCGAGTCGAGCTTCAAGTAGCTCGCGAGCGGCTTGACTCATTTGCAGCCCTAGTTGAGACTAAATGAATCAAATAGAATTAGGGTGAAATGCAAGGAACTAGACTACAATTGGCTTTTATTTGGAAGCATTGAAGGCAATACTGGTGACTTTGTGATAAAGACTTACCATCCAATTCATAAATGCTACATGAAAAAAAAGAACAATTTGTATGCATCCAAATTTGTTGCTAATTAATTTAAAGAAAAGATAATATTTCAGCCTAGTATAAAGTTGTGGAACTCCAAGATCTTTCCAAGGAGAAGCTGAAGGTTTATGTTAGAGAACCAATTTGCAGTAGTGTAAATTGAAGATGATGGCTCAGTTTTTCGGAGACTATATTGGAGTACAACAAGATGCAGTGATATGCAGATGAAATTGATGAGTCTAATCCTAGGAGCACATGCTTTGTGACGAATGATTCAGTTAGTAAGCCTAGGGAGGTATTCTTTGATAAGTTCTATGTGTGCCTAAGAGCTATAAAACAAGGATATCTATAAGGTTCTAGAAAAGTAATTAGCTTAGATGAATGATTTCTTAAAAGAATTTGTTCTGCAATTACAAAAGATGTAAAAGGGAAAATGTACCTTATTGCTTGGGTAGTAGTGAAGGTGGAACGCAAAGTGACATGGGTTTGGTTTTTGAGAGTGTTGAAAGATGATCTATAACTAGGTGATGGAGAAAACATTGTGCTTATAACTGATATGCAAAAGATGCTTTAGTTACATTACTTCCTTGAGGCAGTTTGTATTTTATTATTAGTTCTTTATGCTTTTTTATTTAGTAATTTTCTTTTTCTTGTGTTATAGGGTTTGATTCCTGCAATCATCCAAGAGTTGCCTCTTGTTGAGCATCGAATGTGTGCTAGACATATTTGGACCAATTGCGTAAAGAAGTTGAGAGTAAAGAAGAGAAGGAAAAAATTTTGGGCATGTGCTAAGGCAAGTCTTAAGGCACAATTTAAAGATAATTTTGGATGCATTAGCTAAGTTGCAAGGGGTATTGTAGAGAATTTTTTATGTTATAATAAAGAAAATTGGGTTAAAGTCTATTTTTTAGTTTTGAGAATAACATGTGTAGAACATGGAATGCTTAGATTCTGTAGTGTAGGCATAAGTCAATAATTGTCATGTTATAAGAGATTAGAACTAAGACAATGACTAAGATGAGAGAGTGTGCAAACACTTGGATATATGAAATTTCTCCAATAACAATAAAGAGAGTAGAAAAAAATAAAAAGGATGCCATGAGCTGCCAAATTTTATGGAATGGTGATACTGGCTTTGAGGTGAACATGGAGATTATGGTCATAATGTGGACTTGAGGAAGGAAACATGTACATGTAGGTTTTTGCAGTTGAAGGTATTCCTTATCCACATATGATTTGTTTAAGGATCACCGAAAGATGTAGCCTGAAGACTTCATTAGTAAATGGTACCATAAGAAGACTTACTTGAAGATATATTCTGGTATAAATTGGATTGAAACCTTTGAATATGTCACTACAAACCCAATGGTTCTATTCAACCAAAAGCAATAAGATGAACAATCCAAAAACTCCAATGGCAATTCTTTGAATTGTAGAATCCATCAATTAGGATTCTGAATTTTAAAGAAAATAAAGACTTAAAAACCTTTTAGTTATAAGAGAGCTAAAGACTTTAAGTATATGAACTATAACCCTTTTAGCTATAGAGAGTTAGAGAGCTATAGTATAAGGTATTTGGATTTTGAATGCCACAAACTAAAAGTTTGATAAGTTCCTAAGTACCAAACAAAAACTTTAAAGAATAATTCTACTTAAGAGAAAAGAAAATTTTTACATTCAACTCAATGATCATTACCCTTTTGTTAGGGCATTGAGATGCTATGTGTCCACGTCCTAAGCATTTGAAGTATTTGATTTTCCCACTAGGTGCTGCAGGTTCTTGACCCTTACTTTTATCATTATTACACTTGCTAGATTCATCTTTGACTTTAGGTGTAGTTTTATCATCCGTTTTATTCCAATTAGATTTCTATGTTGAATTACCCTCTCATAAGTAAGGTTTTGAATCATACTTGAAGGAATCTTTTCTTTTAAGTTGCTTTTCAATCTTCATGGCTACACTCAACATATCTTCTATATCAATATAGTATTGTAACTCCACTTCGTCAACTATATTTTTATTCAAACCACTAAGGAATCTTGCCATGGTTGCCTCAAAATCCTCCTCCATATTTACACGGATCATGGCCACCTCTATTCCCTTGTGATATTCTTCAACTGACATACTTCCTTGGGTCAATCTCTGTAAGAGATTGTGAAGTTTCCAGTAATAGTAATTAGGAACAAAATGTCGCTTCATGATTCTTTTCATTTTTGCCCAGTTCTCAATTGGTTTGTCACCATTTTTGTGCCCTTCTTTTGCTAGTGGGTCCTACCACACAATAGCATAGTCAGTAAATTCAACAACAACTAGTTTACCTTTTTTTCAAAGTAGTTGTGACACTTGAAGATCATTGTCATCTTTCTTTTCCACTCCAAATAAGGATCAAGATCATTATTTCTTTTGAATGGTGGGATATTCATCTTAATGGTTCCAATGTTATGGTCCACCATGTAATTTCTATTATATCTCCTATTATTTTGCCTCCTTAAGTTAAGGACGATTTCATTATCATCATCTTCATCCAATGAATTATCCTCAAATTCAGGTAGTGCACTCATTCCTCTCCGTCTAAGTGCTTTCCTTTATTGTGGTTATGCTCTATCATGGTTTTATTTTTCATAGCTCTCCATTCTATCATCCACTTGATTAAATCTTCTTTCTATGGCTGCAAATGTTCCTTTAAGTGATTCCATATTAAAAGCTTCTTGCTTTGCATTATTTCTTCCTCCAAATATGTTAGCTTCTTCGACTGTATTTTTGGACATGATTACAAAGTCAAGTGAACTTTTAAAGGTGGAAAAGATTAGAAAATCCTCACATGCTTCACTCTACAAATGAAATCACTTACACTCGTATTTCACTATTTTTTTGATCTTTTCTCGATGCTAATCTCACCACTCTTGCCTTTTACCTCTCAATTGTTCTTTTTGAGCCTTTATAAGTTACTTAAAGAACACAATCAAATAAGAAGAGTGTGATTTGTTCAATGGAGTGAATTAAGCAAGCTGAATTCCCAGTATAAAAGTATGCTTTTTAAAGTAGTCTAGTAAATAGAGGGAAAAAAAATGCCCAATCCAAATTCAACAACAATAGAATTTTCAAATATTAAATTTGATAAAACTTTGCAAACATGAAGAAACGTAAACAAACTCTTTAACTTTGAAGTATATTTTTTTATCTTTTCTTTCTTTTCTAATTTTTTAATCGAACTTTCAATTTAATTTTCTAATGATTTTGAGAAAGCAAAGACTCCATCAAAACAACTTGAATTTGTTGCACCAAAAAAATCAAGAAATGAAATATAATTAAATTTTAATAGAAAATTAAAATAAAATCAAGAACAGAGATTGCAGAAATAAAAGCACAAACAAGGATAGCTAGAATCAAAATTGAGCCTAAGCTCTAATACCAAAAGATACGAACCTCACAAGAAAAAGTGAGACTCAATGCTCAATTAGGTTCTTTTGCCAATGATCATTCTAAATAGATTATTAACTAAAATTGAAACATAAATAAAATAACAAACCTTGACCCAAATGCTTATGAAAATATGAACCAATATTATTAAAACCTTTACCCATTACTTATAACGAAATATGAACCAATGTTATTAAAATTCTTGACTCAATATTTATGATACGCATGAACCAAAAGTTTAAAGAAAGATATTGACGCCATAATCAAGAATGAGATGAGAAAGTGAATGATAAGTCATATTTAGAACGTCACAATAGAAATAATCTTAATAAGCTTAAAATCTTAGAAAGAAATAAAAGAGATTTAACCCTTACATTGCAAAGCAACATGCTTAATCCATTCTAGCCCCCTTTACAAATAGATTTGGTTTTGTTTATATAGCCAACAAATGAAATGAAAACAAAATTATTACATAGCATATGAAAAGCCATAAGTAAACATCCTTTGAATTCTTTTATAACATCAAAGATTATATAAGTTTCCGCAATTAATGTTGCCTCTTCATATAGAATGTAACCTCCTCATTATTTAATAAATAGATGCTTATTGGATCTGCATCATATTCCCATTTTATCTAATGTCTTTCTGAAATAAGATTGTGAAAGCATAAAGACTATCCTATCATTGAACCGCTTGTGGTAAAGACCATACTAAGTAGGCCTAAAAGGAATCAGAGGAAACCAAGAGATGAACCTCAGAAAGTAGGAAAATTTCTAACAAGATGAGCAAAAATGACATGCACAATGTATAAATATCAAGGTCATAATAAGAAGTGGTGTCCAAATAAGAATTCAGTGTAGGTTAATTAAAAATATTTAAATTTCTATATATACAATATCTGATTTAATTAATATATTACTTGTTTTTTTTAGGAATATATTGCAATTGTTAGACACACAAGTGCAGACCTGTCAAAGTGCTGCAACAACACCCTAAGTAAACGACCGACATGCAATTGAATTAATTTAAATTGTTGTGTGAATATTATGTTGATATAAAGGCATTTGTTATATTAATAGACTGTTAGTGAAAGTGCAAATTCTTGTGTTGGAAGTTCAAATAATAATGCAAGTAATTTTAGGAAAGGAAGGGAAAATAATAATATTGTTGAAAGTGGTAGAGGAGGTGCTAAAGAAATTGTTGTTGGCATAGGTAAGGGAGCTAGAAATACTATTGGCAGAGGTCGAAGAGCTGGAAATGCTGTCGATAGGGGTGGGGGTGGTGCCAATGCAAAGGGAAGTGATGTAGCTAGTGCAAGCACTCAGGGCACCAAATGATGTCAAACTCAGCAACAACCAATTTTCTAAAATAATGCCAAATTTAGTGGCTATGGTGTATACATTAATAAGCACATAGGAGGTGCTATTCAAGATGTAAGTGCTCATTTCTTCAATTAATTTGTTAAATGTGTTATTAAAACTATAAAATTATCTGTTAAGTATTGTTCATTACTCTTCTACTTTATATTACAGTATGGCCAACCGACTAGTAGAGTAATTTATTGTCTACTATTGAAAAAGTCATTTCAAGTAACTGGCAATTTAGAGTATTAACCATATCATTTAAAAATTAGAGGTAAAGAGGCAATCACCATTAGACAATTGCAAGAATAGAGATCAAGGATTGAAATGCAGTCTTAGACAACCTATTAGAGGCAACAAGGGCAACCAAATATACATTTCAGCCAACCAAGTTTTTTAACAATTTTTTATTTTTAACTTGATTACAATTGTGTTGTTTTGAGAAGACTCAAGATATGAGCTTTTATGTTTTTTTTTTGCTATCAATTATAGTTTGTCTAAATAATGTTTAACTAGTTATAATCATTTTTATGAGCCAATATTAGTGCAAATTACTATTTTATTTGTAATACCTGAAATTTTTCTTTTTTAACAATAATAATATTAGTAATAATTAATAACGAGTTTTTATTTAAATTAATATTACTTTATTTTTATTAATTTAATTGGGACGATTTAAAGTAGAATTTCAATGCTAGATAAAAATAAGAGAGTTATTTTTCTATATCAAATTAGTTTGATTTTCAAGAAATTAATTAAGTAAATTCTTTGGACAATAAATTTTATTTTTGGTCATTTAATTTTCTCCCCAATATGAATATATGAATTAGAATTCTATATTTGAGAGTTATGAAAGAATTAATAAATAATATTTTATAAAAGAATTTATTTAAGAATGATGAATTTTAATTAGCTAATGGTGTTGATTTAATTGAAAAATAGTTAGTAAATTGATTAATTAAGTGTTAGGATTAAATTGGTAATTAATTTTGGAATAAGGATTGAAAATATAATTGTTTTAATTTAGGATTTTAAATGAAAATTTGCATGGTTGGTATTTTTATAAGTAAATGTGTCGGTAAGGGCATTTTGACAATTTTATATTTAAAAGCAAGGGTAAATAGGTAATTCTATATTTTCAATAATTCTATTTTAGCCCAAATTACATAGTTAGGGGCTTAATTGAAAAGCTAAAAAAAATTTATGGATTAATCAGAAATTTTGTAGCGAAATTGTTGTAATTTAAGAAGTTGAGGGACTAAATGCTAAAGAAGAAAAGTTCAGGGACCAAAAGTCGATATAGAGAGGAAAGGGAAAGAAAAGAAAGAAAGAAGAAAGAAAGGAGGAGGAAGGGAAATCGGGGAAGGAGGAGAAGAAGAAGGAGACGGAGGATCGGCGTCCGTGGTCACATCCGGAAGCCGACGGCCGGCCAAGGCGATGAACGGTGGCGGCGTCGGCAGCGGAAAAAAAGAGAGAGAGGCGTTGGATGTCAACACCGTGCGTGGCGTTTCTGGCGGCTTTGGCGGCCGAGTCGAATGACGATCGACTCCCCTCTCCCTGAGCTTCATTTTGGCGGTGGTGGTGTCGCAAATGGTGGCCGGAGTTAGAAGTTCACAGTGGAGAGAGAAAATGGGGGGCAGCAGGAGTTGTTGGCTTTTCCAGCAAGTTCCGGCGAGGGATGGCCGATCAGAGGACATATCCGGACTCTTCTCTGCTCAAGCTTTTCAATGGTACCAGTTTCGTGGCGATCGGACTCCATTTAAAAATCGACAATCGAGATCGTTCGTAATTTTTCCGAATAATCGGGGGTCGATTAGGAAGATCAGAAGCTCGGATCATCTTCAGCGTGTTGTCTCGAGTCCATAAGCACGTTCGGATCATCGATCGGACTCCGGCAACTAGAGGCGAGTCGACCGAGCGATCAAGCGTCTCGGTAATTCTCTAGATTGTTGATTTTAGATTTTATTGATAAAATTTATGTGTTTATTTAATTGTGTTGAGCATTAGAAATATATTATGAGGTTTGATTGTCAAAATAAATAATTGTCGGACCATCTGCCAATAGTCGTGATTTGTGATGTGTGGCGGAGTCGGAAAAATAATGAGGTCTTGGGGACCCGACTCCCGTTAAAATAAATTGTTGAAATATTTGAAGTTTTTTCTGGCAGGTCCTAGACCCGTTTTACGGGGCGTAAATATTCGTATTTACGGGAGGTTCTGCCGAATGTTGTGGTAGAATTTATCCGGATCGAAATTCATAGACAATTAATTCTAGGAGTTTAGGCCTAGGGTTATTTATCAAATATTTTACTTATTCTGATTGAATTATTCCCGTGATTAGATAAATTCGTCGATTCGACTCACTCCATCCGAGGTATCGGAGCAGAGCTATGAGGTCGTCAGATATGTGAATTAAAGTCATATATCTGTTTACGTGTGTCATGCTAAGATTTTACGTAATAGCTCTGATTAAATGATTAATATTTTAATTATTTATTTATTTACTGTTTATATATGTTTTATTTCTGCATTATGGCTATTGTGATTGCATGTTGATTCAGGATGAGACGGTAGTAGAACATGCCACCTGATGGGTTGTATCAGGACCGCGTGCACACCGGTATGAAGTTTGAGTCAGGTAATAGAAGAATGGTTTAGGGTTTGCCATGGTCGAGTTTAACTCTCTGGGCTGAGTAGAATGAGTTGCCGGAGTAAAGGTCCCTAGTCGAGCATTGCTCTTTCGGCGCCGACTTAGTTGAAAAGTTAAGTGACCAGACTGGATTTAAGGACCCTGGTCGAGCTTCGCTCTCTAGGTGCTAGTCCTGTTGGAACGAGAGAGCCGAAAGGCTGAGACTGTTTAGTAATGGGGATTAGGGTTCTACTGAAGTATTCTATCCCGTAGTATGTGAAATTTATTTTTTATATAAGCATGGCATGATACGTATATTTTTGCATGACTTAATGTTTATTTTAAATTAATTATATGTGTTATTGAAGTGTTTGTAATTGTTTTTGGATATATGATGTTAACTCACTCCCGAGATTGACAGTCTCAATTTAACTGTTTTTTAGGTGTGGTTAGTATTTCCGTAGTGCTTTTCATCTAGCAGTCCGATTCCTTCATTTTCGGGTTAATGTAATTGATATTTTATTGGTATGTTGAGTTTTATAATTCTAGAGTCTCCGTAATAAGAATTTCAGATTTATCCTTTTGTAATTTCATGTAAATTCCGATCTTGCTTATTCATGCTGACAGTCCACATTCTAAATATGTAGAACCTGATGGTTAAGGTTAATTGTGGTTATGTGCTATTAGATTGGGATTTGATTAAGTCAGTAAATAGTGAGGCTTACTACGAGATTTGGTGCCTTACGCCTACCCATTTCCTAGTACCGGTCACGAGCCCACAGATCAGATCGTGACATTATTGAACCTCAATCCTATTTTATTATCTATATATTGCAAATTGCAAATTACTTCTCTGAAACAAGCAAGTACCTCATTTCATTAGAAACATTAAACTAGCAATCAACAAATTATCCACATGCACCTCAATCAAGTTTAAACAAGATTAGTTTTTTCATTTCAAAGTAAATTACATTACATTTCCACAAGCACCACTAAAACTAACTAAAGGCACCTCAATCCTACTCACATCTTGTAAGACAACCACTAATATTTATTTCTTTTGCTAACATAATCACTAATATTCCTAATTCAGTTTGCTAAAATTTTCGTAATCACATTGTAATTAAACTCTATAGATTATCCAAGCAGTAAACACGACACCAACAGTACCAAACACCCACTATAACTTTTTTAGCATTAGAAATAACTTTGTTCCTTTCATCTTCAGCTTCCTTCATTTTATTCAATAATCGAACCAACGTACATTTGAATTGATCAAGAACAGGAGGATGAGGAAAAACCCATAATGACTAACACCTGCTCTCTGTAAATATTATATACATTCTTTTAGTTATATCACAAATATAATTGTTTTAAGATATTAAAATCCTAAATAAGAAAAGAACAAACTTACCCTAATCTGCCACACCCAAAAAAAGCATCTACTAGGATTTGTAGAAGTCATTGAGACTTATGAAATAGCTAGTTCTCTACACCCACACTCAAGGGTTAAAAGTTGACTTCGAACTGTATTCAATTGAAAGTGTGATATTGCTTCCATCGAAAGAGGATTTTAAAATTTGGGTTTCTAATTTGTGGATTAGGATTAGAAGAATTTCTTTTCAATTAAGTGAAAGGAATAGACAATTGCAGAAAACAAAGAAAGGAGAGGAAGAGAAATTAGAAAAATAAAGTTTAAGAAATAAGACTTAAATGACAGTTATAAAAAAAATATTAGGGATGAGTACAAAAGAGTATCACTATTTGACAACTTAGAATGTGGTTTTTCGAGACAAAAAAAAAAGTATATAATTAATAATTATGATAAAAAGAAGTATTTCATCATTAAAAAATATCAATTGACAAGAATTTGACCATTTTTATTTTGATCAACCGTCATTATCAATTTTTTTCATGTTTGATGATATGAGTTTAGAGCTTAATAACTCAAAACGGCATTGTTTGACCGTTAAATCGATCTCATTGAATCAATGACTTCTTAAACTATAATTTAACAATCAAATAATAGAATTAGAAATTTTTAAGCTTTAAACTGATTTTATCAAATACGGGAAACCTGATAATGATGGCTGATCAGAAATATGGCTGAATTATTACAAATCAAGACTTTTTAACGATGAGATTTTTTTTTTAATCACAATCTGTAATTACATACTTCTTCTTGTCTAAAAGAAATCACATATTCTAAATTGTAAAACATTAAAACCATATGGTACCTTTTTATACTTATCCTAAAAAAATATATATTCTAAATTCTTTTCCACATAGCATATGTTCTCTTTTACCTATTACTCGCTTGAATATGTGTGTATCTACAGGTTCTGCCAACTGTGCACAAAGGAGCTTGAGTTACAATATAAATAAATACAGGCGTTTAAGTGGTTCTTTTAAAATTTAAATGGTAAATACAGAGGCGACGGATGCATTAAACCACTTTCTGCAGTATCATACCATTTTGGCATGCATGGTGAATATTAGAATGGTAAGGAAACCTAGGCCCATCTCATTCTAAACCAATTTTAAATAATTTTCATTTATAGATGGTCTCTACTAGGAGTATAGACGACTATAATCAAGTTTAATTTGGATGAATTTAAGCTCGAGTTCGGTCTTACACGAGCTCGAGCTAAAGTTTAAAAAATTTAAATTTAAATCTAAATTAGAATTCAAGCTAAGTTAATGAGTTTAATTTTTTTTTTTTTTGAGTCTAGCATAACTGAATTTAAGTAAAATACTTTAAAAAATTTAAAGTATCAATTATTTAATTATATTAATTAAAAAAGTATATAAGTATTAATATATACATGATATAAATATTTATATAAAATTAAATCTTTTAAATATGATATCATATATATAATAAGCAAATAATTTATATAGATATTTATATTAATTGTATTTAATAACTTATGTTGAAAAAAAATTGTATACTGTATATTAGTGCAAGATCACATTAATTTATATATTTAAAATTTATTTAGTAAATAAGGTTCATATATACTCTAGTAATATTACAAGTTCAAGTCATACATTTCATACAATAGTTGTAGTCTTATTTTAACCTCAAAATCGTTAGTAATCTAATTCGAACCAATTATTCTAGAGTTTGACATCAGCTTATCAAATTATTCAAATTATTCGTTTACTCATGCATTGCACGCCACTATTATTATTTTGATTATAAAATTAAGTTGATATATACAATTTAATAAAATTTTAGTATTTAATATTAATTAATAATATTTTAAAAATAATAACAAACTAACTATTTTTAATTTTTTTAATTTTCTTAAAATTTTAAAATTTTATTAGTACAATAATATAAAAATATTTTAAAAATACTTATTAATTAATTCTAGTATTATATGAATTAATACTATCAATATAATTCACATTGTTATTTTTTGAATTAAAAATTTATTATTAAATATAATATTAAAAATATTATTTTAGATATTATTTTCTAGAATTAGAATTATTATTTAATTAGAATACTGCTATTTTTTAGGATAGAATTAATATCATTATCTGATTAGAAAACTATTTATTATTTAATATAATATTAAAATTTAATTTAATATTGTATTTTTTAGGATTATAGTCAGTATTAATTAGGAATCTAACTTATTAATCAAATAAATTAATAGACATCAATTTGAATTTCATGTGTCAAAAATAAGTACACATATCAAAATAAAAATTTTATGTGTAAAAAATTAAGAACACGTGTCAAAAATATTTTAGGTCTTAGAAATTAATATAATATTAAAATATAATTAATATTATATTTTTTAGGACTAGAATCCATATTTAATTGGAAATGCAACTAATGAATTAATAAATTAATAGAAAAACTATATAATTACCCATCGGCTTGAATCTCATGTGTCAAAAATAAATACAAATGTCAAAATAAAAATTTTATATGTTAAAAATTAAATACATGTATCAAAAAATTAAATCTTACAAATTAATATATATATATATATATATATATATATATATATATATATATATATATAACTCGGGTTCAGTTTGATTAATATTAATTAATAATTATGGATATTTCTTAAATTAATTTCAAAGAGTTTGTGAACTGGCTTCAGCAGAGTTAATCTTCGGCCACCGCTCGAAAGACAAACAAAAAAAACATTGACGAGCGAGCCGAAGAAGAAAAGAAGAATCTATGGTTCTTTATAAAAATACTCCTTTTTACAGCACTCATAACATTTTTACCTCAAGAAAAACAATCTCACAAAAATTCCCTTTTTTAGATGAAAGTACTTGTAAAAATACGTTGTTCTTCTTTTTCAATATCAAGACAGGGTCTTTCTGATGGACACCTTCCTTGCAAAGCTCTTTACATGTAATAGCAATATAATCATAGAAATGAGACATGATTAGTGAATATTTATATTTGAATTTTGTAAATAATTACTTTGTTTTTACTTTAGGGTCATTCTTGTATGAAAATAATTTCTCTTTTTATTTTTTTCAAAAATATATATTTCACATCAACTAATTAATCAATATTAATGACAATTTTAAATAATTATTTTTTGAAATTAATATATAAATTATGAAACAATGATGACACATATTTTTGGATTCTTGAAAGGCATGAAAGCATTTGCAGTAACTAATCATTTCTTTTTCCTTTATCACTATTTTATTATTTTTTAGATTTTAATTTATAAATTATTTTACACTCATTTACCTTCACAATTTAAATTAAATAAAAATTATATCATAAATTATTAAGATTTTTATATTTTTTAAAAATAAATTTTTCTATATCTTAAAGTAATAAATATCTTAAAATATAAAAATAAAAACTAATACCTTAGTACATTTTTTATTACTTTCTTCATGATTAGCTTTTTTCAATTAATTATAAAATTAACTTATATTATTTTATAAATTATCTATAGTCACTGTTTTATTTTTTGATGTCAATAGCATGAAAATTTATGCAGGTCAATTTTTAGTTGCAATTGTGACTTCAATATTTCTTTTATATCTTTAATTGTTTTCCACATTAACAAAACAAATAAAACAACCATAATCAAGTACAAAACAATGTCAATTTAAACACTGAGAAAATAATTTTTCTAATATTTTAAATTTTTTTCAACACGTGAATAACAGTTAAAAGAATTGAAAAATATTCTTTTTCAATAAAAAATTAATTTCTAATATTTTGGATCGTCTTCAACAGGTAAATAACAGTTCAAGAAAAAATCAATTAAAAACAACCAAATATTGACCAAATATCAACGAAGTCATTTAATTATAAAAATAAATCATAAATTAATATAAAAGAATTATAATTGAACCATAATATAGCCCAAGAATCATCGGACTTTAATATATAGACCAAAATAATTTTTTGTACGTAAAAAATTTGATACAATTAACTTCTTATAGAGAGCAAAATCATGAAGATTAAAAAATTTCAAAAGACAAAAAGAACTAAAATGAGAGATCAGAAAAAAAAAAAATTGAGATCTAGAAGAAAAAATAAAACTTCAACTAAAGAAATTAAAGACGATTCTTCATCGATCGGAAAATCAATACAATGTCAAACCCAATATAAACCTTATCTATCTTAAAATAAATAAAAATAAAAATTATACCTATTCAGGTTAATATAGAACAGTAGGTTGCATTGACAAGTTTGTCAGTGGTTTTTTTATAGAAAAAGAGAAATTAATCCAAAACAACACGTTGTACAAACTAAAGAAAAAGAAAACTAAATAAGTGTTTTTTATGTTGTAGAACCAGTTATTTTGAATTATTTTTTTGTGATGTTTGATTGATATTTAGTTGATATTAAGATGTGTATGGTTTATGTTTGGTTGATCTTCCAATGAATGAAGAAAGAAAGTAGATTATTTACGGTTGCCTCTATGGAGATATATATATTGAATATGGTTTGATTCTTATTTTTTATTGTAATAATATGAATTTTAATATTATTTTTTAGGAGAATTTTAGTAATTTAGTATTTTTATAATGTTAAATGTTTTAAAATATGTTTAAACATGCTAATTTACTATTTATTAATTATATTCGAGTTGTTATATTTCTCTTAAACTATTTTATTCTAATGTGTTGCATTTTATTTTTAAAGAATAATTTTAAACACTTAATATTAAATTTAGTAACATTAATAAAAGTGGAATATATAATTTTGTGTTATTAAAAAATTATTTTAAATATAGTTAGTAATGAATTATGATAATAATTTGTATAATTAATTTATTTGGATTATTCATAGGATATCTGTATTATGATAATATAATATAATACTAATATATATTAAAAATATTATATATGTATATTACCTATATAATATATTAATATATTATTAAGTAAAGATGACAATTAATATTAAAGAAAGCTTTACAAATTTGAACTCAATCTCAAGTTTAATTTTTTTTATTATATAACTACTTAAACGAGCAGAGCTCGAATTTAGCTCGTTTAGCACAATAATAAGTTATTTAAAAACTGAATTCTAACTACTCGGAAATTCAGTAATTTTAAAACAAGTTGAGTTGGAGTTTGAATATAAGAGTTCGACCCTTTCCCAAATTAAACAGAGCTGAGTTCGAGCTCATTGAAGTTCGGTTTGGTTTAGTTCAATTACAATTCTAACTATATCCATCAACAAAATTATTTATTTATAAAAAAAATTCAAAAATAAAAGAATAAAAAGATGGATATAAAATTAAAATAAATGAAAAACTAAGAAAAATTTAACATCCATTAATTAATTAAAAACCAGTTACTAATTAAGCAATATAATTAAACTAATTATGTACATTTAAGTAGGTGTTATATGTAGGCTTAATAGAGTGCGTGAGGAGGAACAAACATCCATTCTATTGTATATGAGACAATAAAAAATGACAAATTTGGATGTCCAATATCTTGAGGAGCATTTTTATTATCCAACTATTGCTAGTAAGAGAAAGAAAAACAAAACAAATTGGCTCAACATAATAAATGAAGTGAGAAAAAAAGTAAGCGTAAAAAAGTAAAAAAAAAAATATAAATGTAAAAGAAAAGAAACGGAAGTAAAAAAGAAGAGATTTTAGAAACGAGCGCAGTGGGTGTAATTTTCCCAAGAATCTAAAGAGTGATTGGTGGGCCTGGTACGAACAAATCTTGACTGGATATTGACATGGGCTGCTCCTGTATCGGCTATATGGCCCTGATTCCAGAATCAATTAGCAATTTGTCCATGCACCCAGTTTCATTATATTATGCATCCAGTTTCATGTAGTATTGTAGACCTCCGTGAATAAACACGATTTAGAAAAAAAGTTTAACATGTTTCTTTATCTTTTTTAACTTCGCCTTGTTCTGGAGGCTTATTGAAGGTCAGCATTCACTTTGTGCCAATGTTTTGAAGGCTAAATATTTTCTTCGTTGTGCTTTTATGAAGGCTAAAATCTCAGCAAATTGTAGCTATGTACAGCGCAGCATTATAGAGGGGAAGTCAGTTCTGGATAAAAGGGATTTGTTGGAGAGTGGACAATGGTATGTCTATCAATATATGGGAGGATAATTGGATTCCGACCCTGCCGACAAAAAGACCTTTGGTTGTAAGTCCCTCTTTTTCTGATATTACTGTGCATGTCCTAATTGATGAAAATTCAAAGTGCTGGAATCCTCTATTGCTGCCACCTGAAGCGTCTAAAGTTGATAAAATTCCTATTAGTCACCGATTGCCGAAGGAAGAACTATTCTGGCCATTAATTAGAATTGTTAGATATGAGGTGAAATCGGGATACTTTTTATCTCTTCATAACTCACATGTGTATATCTCTGTTAGCTCCCCGTCCTGTGGACCTAATTAAAGCTGGCCCTTCCTCCGAAGATAAAGCATTTTACTTGGAGAATGTTATCTGGTGCCCTCCCTTGTTTTGAGAATCTAATGCAACGTGGTGTCCAGGTTACTAATACATGTTGTTTCTGTAATGAGTCAAGTGAAACACTCGTGCAATATAGTTTCTGTCTCCATTAGGGCTACGTAGTGACAGTATTCCAGTTTATGATTTTATAGAGTGGATTCTCTATTTAAATTAGTAGTTAACAATCCAACAAATGGAGTCTTTTGTGACTTCTGCGTGGAGCATTTGGGGAGAAAGAAATGCAAGAGTGCATGGAAAACAGTGGAGTAGCCAAATTGAAGTTGTAGCTGTTGGTGTTCAAATGCTGCGAAACTATCAGGAAGCTCGTGGTTTGCATACAACTACATTGGATGCTCCCTCTATGGTATCTCCCCAGGATTGATGTCCACCACTTGCTAGTCGATATAAACTCAATTGTGATGCAGTGCTTCGCAATGACACAGGTGAGGGTATGTTATATTCTGAGAAACCACTTGGCTTGTGCTTGGATGTAGAGCATGCTGAAGGTTTATCAATTCTGTGGGGGATGGAATGTGCGTTGGACTGTGGCTTCCGTAGTAGCATAGTTGAGTCAGATTCTCTTCTCGTCGTTCATAAGCTGCCGAATTCTCATGTGCAGTTGGGACCTTTTCAGATTATTGTTGATGATATCAACCATGCTAGAACTTCTTTTACTGATATTTCATTTAATTATGTTTTTCGTAGTCGCGACACTGTTCCTCATGAATTAGCTAAATGGGCTTCCTTTCAAGAAGATTGTATAATTCTTGTAGCGGAAGTTCCCCTTTATTGTGCTGAGCTCATTCTTCCGGATATTTGTTTGTGTTGAATGAAAGTATTTCTTTTAGTATTGTAATAAAAATACAAAATATATTAAAAATATAGTATTTCTGGTTTCATTATCTTTTTCTCAGTTTGAGATTTTTTTCATTTTCTTATAATTTTTTTTTTTTTTTTTTTTTTGCAAAGTAGAAATCATATCATTATTGATAAGAGAAAAAGATACAACCAAGAGAAACAAGCCGTATCAAATTCGCTAAAGAAAACTGGAAGACCCCATGGCCTGTTGCGCCAACAAATGGGCAGCCGAATTCCAACCCATTAACATAATAAAAAGATAATTAGACATAGCAAGACTATCATCTAAATATGAAATTTAAAATGACTAATATGCAAAAGAATTGGCTGGAGATGCGGGGGATCGAACCCCGTGCCTCTCGCATGCAAAGCGAGCGCTCTACCATTTGAGCTACATCCCCCAACTGATAATTCTTTAAACTGTTAATTACAAATATAAAATAATTTTAAATTTAGTATAAGCTTAAAACTAATCCACTTCCAAATAGTTTTCCCGACAGAGCATGATCTTTTATTTCTTTCAATGATAACATGAACTATTAAAGTTGTTCTAAGCCTAATTTGAGACAATTTGACTAAACTGTTAATATGTTTCATACAAAATATAAGTAAATTAATCTCTAACACAAATATATACTTACAATGATTATCTATAATACATGTAAAAATATGAAGAAGAGAGGAGAATTAAAGCACTAAAATAATTTTAGAATTAATTTATAATTAATTTAATTCTAACCTAATTCTGTTGCAATTTCATATATAATTACTTTAATTGAATATTTTATTAATCTTAATAGAAATAATTAGTAATTTATTTTATTTTATTTTAATTAATTTAATAATTTCTAATTATATAAGTAACTAATTTATTGACCAATTAATGTCATGTTTAGTTCATACTTTCTTTTAGCTTTAAGGTTATTATTTTACAGAAGTTATCCTGTATTTATAAATACAATTTTAGTTATAAAATGCAGTAAGACTTTTAGTTCCTAAACAAAAGTTAAACTATCAATAATACATTTAAAAAAATTATAATGCAAGTTTTTACTGAAAGAAATATAAAATAAAATGGAATTGAGTTAAAATCAATTCAGAAGATTGTACGTTAAAATCAATTAAATATGTGAATGATCGGTCCAAATTGTATATAGATATTTAGGGTATTTTAGAGCTTTAATGGTATATTTCTATATATAATATGGTGAAAATATGTATTTTTATCTCACTTTAGTTTTCTTGTCTAAATTTAGGAAATAATCGCCAAAGAGGAGAATTTAAGCTAAAAACGCACTAATGAACTTTTAATGGACTGCGGCTTGGAAATCAGACACGTGGGCTATCAATAGCTTGGGCCTAGCTGAATTCATTAAGGCCCAAGAAGGAGGAATTAAGTAGTTATTATGTAATTAATGGATAATTATCTTTAAGCTTTTCCTTTATTTAGGACAGTAAAAAATAACTATAGTAATTATGTGCTGAGAGAAGAACTCTAAAAAGGGATCTTTATTAGAAGTAGAGGTTAATTAAAACAAGGAGAGTCTGCCACTACTATTTTCTCTGCAGTAATTTCTATAATTCATCGTATTCTACTTCTAGCTAGTTTTGTTGCATTATTCTTTCAAGAATCAAAGAATCTTTTTAAAGACGCGGAGAGAGAGGATCAATCTTCTTCGTTCATTGAAGGGCCTTTGTATTTTGAGAGAGTTTTAATTTTCTATTTTATATATCTTATGTCTTTCTTTTAATTACAATGATCATTGGATTAAGTAATTCAGACTAAGTTCTGTAAGTGTTTAGTTTGACTTTTTGCTTATGTATGAACCTTATATATTATGAGTTTATTGAATGATTTCTTTACCTTCATATATGCATTAGTTTCATCTATTATTATTAGTTGACCATCATGTCAATTTAGCAGTAATATTAGTTATGAAAATATTTAGGTTAAAAGTATTAAAAACATCATCTTTACTTTAATCTATGTTGGTATAAGAAACCTAAGTTGTATCATTAATTTGAGTGACTTAGAGAAAAAGGCACATCACCATCACATTAATCATTCTAGTTGTATATTTATTTTCTGGTTATTTAATTTTTTTTATAAAACTTAAGATCATTCTCAAAATATTCGCTTAGAGCGTTTAGATTTATTTTTAGTATTTTGTGTGATAATTGATCTTTATAATATATGCTCTATAATTCCTTATGAGATCGATCTCGTGGTGAACTTGCCCGAACTATCATTCGGTTTGTACACTTGCGAGTTCTAATTTAGACACAGTTGGCGTCGTTGCGAGGGAATTGTGTCAATATTATACTGATTAATTATCGAGTTTTATTTCTTGTGTTTTTATGTGTTGCATATTATTTATTTATGTTTTATCTTTAAATTATGTGTTTAAGTTTTTAAATCTAAAATCTTTCCTTTAATTTTGTATGCCTAGCAGAAAAACAAGATCAGGTGATTCATCAACTCAGAATCCCTACAACTTGAGATCAGCTGTTAAAAAGACAGAAGGAGACCAAGAAGTAGAGAGTGAATTTATACCTCCAAGAGAAGAAGAATTTAAAGAAAAGCTATAACAAGGGTTTGAAGGAGAAATCGAGATAATGGGTAATGACTAAAGAGAAGTTGCAGCTCAAAGGCAAATGGCTATGAAAGACTATGCTCGTCCTATAATTGGTAACACTTCTTCATGCATAGTTTTAGGTGATGCATCTATAAATTATAAACTAAAGAACATCCATTTTAATATGCTTCCGTCATTATATGGTATGCCTAGTGATGATGTATTAATATTTATGAGAGTTCTATGTTATAGTTTATACGTTTCCATTATCTAGACTCAATGAACACCCATTAAGGATGAGATGTTTTCCTTACTCATTAAAAGATAAAGCAAAGGCATGGTTAATGACCTTGCCTCCTAATTCTTTGAGAACTTGGGATGAAGCTTATAAAAAATTTATGAGTAAATTTTACTCACATAAAAAAAGACCAAAGAATTAAGGACTAAAATTTTCAACTTTTATCAAAAGGATACAAAATCCTTTCGTAAAGCATGGGATCGCTTAAAATCACTTTTACTACAATGCCCATACCATGGATACTCACTTCCTATGACCAACCAATCATTATATGATGGTCTAACACAACAATATCAATGTATAGTTGATAATGCAGCTAGATGTGCTATGTTAGAAAAAACTACTAATGATATTTATGATATTTTTGAGATTTTAGGAGTCAATTCACAACAAAAGAATGTGAGAACAAAAAGAGTATGGGTGAATGAGTTTGTGTCTAATAATGAGACGATTATACAAATAGTTGAATTAACTAAAAAAGTTAGGATACTTGCTTCAACCAAGAATGTACAAAGCAATAAGGTATGTGGTATATGTGGTGTTTATTGTCATGGTGCTAACGTTTGTTCATCTTATAAGACTTATACAGAAGATGATTATGAACATGTTAATTTGATGGAATCCAATCAGCCTAGGCAACCTAGGAATAATCCATACTCCAACATTTATAATCCAGGATGGAGGAATCATCCAAAATATTTCTAGAGAAATAATGATCATAACCCACCATAAATACGGAGAAACCAAAACCAGCCCAAGTATCAGAATCAAGAGCCTCAATACCTAAGGAATCAAAACCCTTCATTCCCTAATCAAAGACAAGCCCCTCAAAGAAAACCAAGTTTGGAGGAAACACTAAAATCTTTTATGACAGCTATTCATGATAGAATGGAGAGGAATGAGAAGAAAACTGATTCCATAGAAGTTTCAATGAAGCGATTAGAAATTCAAATTATACAAATTGCTGACGTTGTACAAGAAAATAAGAAACAAAAATTGCCAAGTCAACCTGTGCAAGCTAAAGCAATCACTGTTCTTAACGATGGTGAGTTATTTGATAATAACATTGAAAATTTAATGGAGAAAGATTCTTCTTACACAGATATATCAAAAGAAGATGTACTAGTTAATATAGAAATAACTGAAGGAGGTTTACAAAAAGACGGAAGAGTAACCCAATCATGGGCAGAAAGAGAAAGACAATGAGGCATTTTTAGGACTTGAGTTTCATAAGACAGCTAAACCTTATAAGTCTCCTATTCCATTCCTGAACAAATTGAAAGAAAGCAAATAGGATAAGCAATTTTTTAAAATTTTTGATATGCTTTCTAAAGTTGATATTAATTTGCTCTTGTTGGATATGCTTAGGAAAATGCCAGCTTATGCTAAATTCTTTAAGGAACTTAATTCCAACAAGAGGAAATATGGGAACAATGAAAAAGTTATGGTATCTGAAGCAACAAGTGCAGTTCTCCAACAATAATTACCTCCTAAGATGAAAGACCTTGGGAGCTTTACCGTCGATATTACAATAGGAGATAAAAAGGTTGCTAAAGCCATGTTAGATTTAGGAGTAAGCATCAATTTGATGCCATATTCAACATATGCACAACTTGGCTTAGGAGAATTGAAGCCAACTACCATGTCTCTACAACTGGTTGATAGGTCGATTAAGTATCCAAGAGGCACAGTGGAAGATTTGTTGATTCAAGTAGGAAAACTGATAATCTCTGCTGACTTTGTGGTTCTTGACATGAAAAATATATTAGCAAGGGATAAGGAGCAAAAAATACTCATTGGTAGATCTTTCATGGGAACTACTAAGACAGTTATTGACGTGCATAATGGGAAGCTGACTATGACAGTCTTGGAAGAGACTGTAGAATTTAAAGTGTTTGATTCTCTAACTATATCTCCTAGCACTTCAATTGATGAATATTCATATGTTGATTGCATGGATTATTTTGTTTATGAAACATATTTACAAGATAAGAATGATAAGTTAGAAGTTGCATTAACATTGAAAAGCATGAAGAAAATTTAGATAAAGAAGTCTTAAACTTACATAATAAGTTAGATGAAGTTATTCTAGTGTTACTTGATAAAAGCACTATTGAACCTTTAGATTCACTCATTGGAATCGAAGCAGAAATTATTAATGAACCACCTACAGCTGAGCTTAAGGAGTTGTCTAACACACTCAAACATGTCTTCTTGGGAGAAAGGAATACGTACCCAATAATTATAGCCTACGATCTTTCTCCTTTAGATGAAGAAGCAACTATTAGAGAATTGAGAAGGCTTTGAAAAGCTATTGGGTGGGGAATTTCTAACATTAAGGGGATTAGTGCAACAATGTCTATGCATAAAATTATTTTAGAAGACAATTCTAAAGCGGTTAGAGATACACAATGACGACTTAATCCTAACATGAAAGAAGTTGTAAAAAAGAAAATTCAGAAGTTATTGGATGAGGGTATTCTATACCCTATAGGTGATAGTAATTAGGTAAGCCTTGTACATGTAGTGCTTAAAAAGTCAAGCACAACAATTGTTAAGAATAAAAAAGGAGAATTAGTCCCCATAAGAATGACAACGGGGTAGAGAATGTGTATGATTAAATAAAGTTAAACGCGGCAACAAAGAAGGATCGTATTCCTCTTCCTTTTATTGATAAAATACTAGAGCGTTTAGCAGGACATGAATTTTATTTTTTTTATAGTCTTTTAGGATATTATCAGGTACCCATTGCACCTGAAGATCAAGAAAAAATAATTTTTACATGTTTTTTGGAAATTTTGTGTTTAGGAGGATGCCTTCACTCCAGCAACATTTCAAAGATGTATGCTTTCTATTTTCTCTAACAAGTTAAAAGACTACATCGAGGAATTTATAGATGTTTTTCAGCTTTTGGTTCCTCATTTGATGCATGTCTAAGCAATCTGACTCGTGCTCTCGAGAGATACATGGACCTTCATAAAAAAAAGTAAAACAACTTTAATCTAAAATGTATTAAGACTCAAAAGTTGTTCATGTCCCACGAGAAACAACAAAAAGATTCCTAATTACAATTAAAAAATAAACCTCCCAAAACCCTAACCCTCACATATAAATATGTTCTTTTCTCTCTCTAATATCACCTTCCTCCATTGACACCATCTCTTATTTTCTCTCTCCTCATTTTACTTTCTTTCTCTACAAAAAATCTCAACTTTTCTTCTAAAACTTCAAAATCTTTACTCTCTAATCTTTATTCAACCAACATCGTAGGTTAATAATGGCTCCAAGAAAAGAACAAGAAAGGAAAAGGGCAAAGAAATAGTCTCAAGCTCTCATAAAAAAGAACCAAGCTTAATGATAACTTGTGGGGCTCCTTATGATCTCTACTCTCATGAAGAGAGCAATCGATTCCTTAGCTTTGCTTCAAGAGAGCAAGTTTCATATAAGTTTTTGGATGCTCCCTCTCTAGTTAAGTTGAATATTTTTGAGAGAATGATGATCCTTTTGGATAGACTAGGATGGAAGGATTTTTCCTTTAAAGCTTTACCATCATATAATAAATTAACTTTAGAGTTTTCCAAAACTCTACATTATGATCCTTCCAATGATAAGGAGTTTAGGGTAAGCTTGTTTAGGCATAATTATACTATTACTTGTGATACAATTGTCCAAGCTTTTGGATTAAAGAAAGGAGGTATTTATGAGCAACATCATAGATTTGATTTGGGTAAGTTTTAGAAAAAAAAAACTAACAGGTTAGGACAAATATGATGTTAATAACATATGCCAAATAATGTCTTCAACGATCATTGTTATTTGCTTATTTCAAAATTTATGTGTGGAAGCATATTTGGTAGGAAAGAGATAAATAAGATGATGAAGCAAGAACTAAATATTCTATGGTGTTTGGATACCCTTAAATATGTTTTTTCGGCAATATTTTATTATGCAAAGTTTATTAAAGACATTGGCTAGACCTAAGAATTGTATTGGATTAGGACATATTGTTATAGGTTTGGTCATACATCTTTGCAGTTTTGATCCGGAGTCTTCTCCAAATGAAGAATTACCCTCCATGGGCAATTTAGATACTAATGCGTTGATTAGAGCTAATTTAGCAAATTGTCGTGGTGGTCCTCTTACTTTTACGCACTGATCAAGTGGAAGGAGTAGTAGTCTGGCTAGAGATGAGCCACTAAGACATGATAGAGAGGAAGAATCAGATAATGAAGATAGTAGAGGGCAAGAATGGGGTAGTCAATATTGGCAAAAGTTTTAAATAAACTACAAGCTATGAACACCAACCTTAACCAATGGCTCGATGCTTTTGATTCTCGTTTAATATGAAGAAGAGTCAACGTTGACAAGCATATAAGCTCGATTGCTACTTCGAATCCATCGACTCTGATGTTCCATCACCATCATTATTCCCACCTCATCATTTAATTCTAGTTTTGTAATAGTTTTTTTTATTATTTTTAGGTCTTAGCTATCTAGTTACCATAGGACATTTATTTTTATACTTTTAGCTACCTTAGGATTTTCATGCTTTATAACTACTTAGGATTTCTGTTATGCATTTACTTTGTAATAATAACTTTCTGATTCTGATTTATTTATGATATTTTATTTTAGCTAATGAGCTCTTACTAATGATGGTTCTCTAAGCTTATTTAAGGTTTATATGGGATGATAATTACTTATGGCTAATGGTGACTTAAATAGCACTCTAATTTTCAAAGGAAGTATTCTATCTTCTTCTCCTTTACGTGTTTCTTTTATGTTTAAGAGATTGAGGGTAATGTCTAAAGTAAGTGTAGGGGGAAATAATTAGAGTAATTCTTTTATATATATCAAGTATTTAATAACTTTTGATTAGTTTTTGTAAAAAAATTTAAAATACTCTATACTCAACTTTTTGTTATTATTCTATACTAAAGTTGATTGCACTTAAATGATTGTACTTTGAGTTCTTAAATTCATTTTTAAGTACATATATGAATGTGAACTCATGAGTTGATTGCACTTAAATGATCAAGTGTTCATCTTTTGCATAAGGACATGATGAGTAGTTTAGCAACATTTGGCAGGGGTATGATTAAAAGTGTATGATTTAGGTTATTATTTTCTTGTTATTATTATGGTTTACCTATGTTTGTGGAAAATGATATAAGTAAGTTAAAAACTCTAAGTTAATAATTCTACTCCGCTAATTTTAGTTGCTGAATAACTAGGGGTCTTCATGACTAATGTTGATTTTCGCGTAAAAAGACAATTAAAGTTATGAGTATGCAAAGCATCTTAATTTTTATTTTGTTGAGTAACCAGGTGCATTTATTACCCACGTTTGTACTTTCGTAAAAAGGCATAACATCTCAAGAAAGAAAGAAACTCCAAGTATCAAGTAAAATCTAAGGGGTGGAAAGAAAAAAAATTCAAGAAAAAGAGCTTGCAAAACAAGTGAGAAATATAAATGCCTATTGATATTTTATTTGAACATAAAGGTTTTACCTCTTAAATAAGGTTATTATAATTTAGATTATGCATTATAATTGTATTCATTGATAATGAGTTAGGCTATTTGTTGTGAAATATGTATAGATGATGAATACTTGAATCTTTTGACTAACTGTGATTGAGTTTACATCTTTTAAGAAATTCTTATGGTTCAAGTTTTCTTTGGTTTATATAATTTCTACATTAGTGAGATTCTTTTGAATAGTACTTTTGAGCTGAGTATGGATTACTTTATTTATTCTTACAACGATTAATTCTTAAGTTGCTATTTACTTAAGGACAATCGATCCAAATTGCATATAGATATTTAAGGGTATTCTAGAGCTTTAATGTTATATTTCTATATATAATATGGTGAAAATATGTATTTTTACCTCACTAGTTTTTTGTCTAAATTCAAGAAATAATCGCCAAAGAGGAAAATTTCAGCTAAAAATGCACTAATGAGCTTTTAATGGACTGGGCTATAAGAGGCTTGGAAATCAGACACATGGGCTATCAATAGCTTAGGCCTAGCTGAATTCATTAAGGCCCAAGAAGGGAAAATTAAATAGTTATGATGTAATTAATGCATAATTATCTTTTAAGTTGTTTACTTTGTTTAGGATAATAAGAGATAACTATAGTAGTTATGTGCTGAGAGAAGAACTCTAAAAAGGGGATCTCTATAAGAAGGAGAAGTTAATTAAAACAAGGAGGGTCTGCTACTACTATTTTCTCTAGAGAAAGGCTTTTGCTATTCTCTCTCTAGAAATTTTTATAGTTCATCATCTTCTACATCTTGCTAGTTTTATTGCATTATTCTTTCAAGAATCAAATAAGCTTTTTAAAGACGTGGAGAAAGAGGATCAATTGTCTTCATTCCTTGAAGGGCCTTTGGATTTTGAGGGAGTTTTAATTTTCTGTTTTATGTATCTTATGTCTTTCTATTTAATTATAATGATTATTGGATTAAGTATGTTAGGCTAAGTTCCATAAGTATTTAGTTTGGCTTTAGACTTATGTATGAACCTTATATATTATGAGTTTAATGAATGATTTCTTTATTGGTTAGCCCGCAAGTTCGCGATTGTCTCAAGTAGTAAAAAATATCATCCGACGGGGAATTAGTGGTTTCAAGTATTAATCTAGGATTTAATTGATTATTTGAGGAATCAAAAATGAGGTTTAAAGCATAAATTATAAACAATCTAAATAACTAAAACAATATCAAAGTAATCAATAATTAATCCTAACACAATGCACTAATCTTAATTTAAGCAATAACTAATCAAATCTCAAAGTAATTAACTAACTAAAGCAACATGGAAATTTAAAAGCAAATATAAGTAAAACAATAAAAATAACTACGATTAATTAAAAACAATCAATAAACAAAGATCCTAGAATGTCAATTCACCTATACCATCAATAAAGCTGAGCAACAATCACAAGTAACATTAAATACCAATTCTCTACTATGGATGAATTCGGGTTTTGTAGCCCCAATCTATCTCTAGATTTAGAACCCTAAGCAATTTAATGCTAATGTCACAATTCTCATTACACATCAACATTAAACCACTTGATTAAGCAAACACTCCCATCAAATCCTACTAACTTAACCTAAAAGCTCTCACAATCAAGCCAATAAATATCTTTATTTGTATGTCCAAGAACAATAAATATTTTTCAATACAATCATTCTCCAAAATAACATTTATAGAGCTGGCCATTCAAAATAAATGCACAATTAAAACACCAAAGAAGAACCCTAAGGTGGAGAAAATGTCATACAACATAAACAACTCAAATCATTGCTTCATTGATGGAAATAGGCTTCATGTATTCTAGGATTAATAAACTACTCACTAAACATCATTAATAAGCATAAATAAGGAAAATAAAATAAAAATAGAAGAATATTACCCATTTAATTCCTTGAAGATAGCTCAAGAGTAGAGGATTTGAAGAAGAAATATGTAGACTTTGATTGATATCAAGTAAATGTAGCAATTACAACTCAAAACTAAATAAATCAAAGAGAAATTTAAGAAAACCAAGACTAAAGCTAAGATTTCTTTTCTTAAAACCTCTTTATTTTTCTATTCAATCGCTGCTAGCTCTTGTGTAGTCTCTTAATATATTTTTCTCTTTTCTTTTTCTAGATGAATGACGGCTGCCCATAAAAAATGAGAGATTCTTTATATTATATCCCACCCCAAAACCCTAGTAAAACCGGACTAAACCACTCTAAAAACAAACTAGAATCGCCTAAAATCAAACCAAGCAAGGTCTGGAGCGTGCTCCAAAAATAACGCAGGCCGGACCGGGTTGGTTCTTTTTAATTCAGCAGATGACCTAACTTTTGAGGAGCATATCTGGACGTCCAAAATCCAAATTGGGAAATTCTTGAGCCTAAAATGAAATTCAAGATATCTAATTTAATTTCTATGTTTTACGATTTTTCTAATTCCATCGTTTTCTGACCCAAAATGCCCTTGACAATTTAGTGCTACATTTGAGACAGCTTTTGGAGTGCTCCTTGGCATGAGGTTTGTATCTCCCTCATCTTAGCACCAAATGGCCTGATTCCAATTGTAAAATTGATGTAGACTCAAAATGCTGTAAATTTGGAGCTTTTCATCCCAAAACTCCTTCCACATTGCCTGCTCCAATCCTCTGAAATCGATCGATCTACGAAACCGAGAGATACCCTTTTGAAGCTCCAATCTTCAAATTTTGCCTTGACTTTGAAATTTCCAAGAACTCATACCTACATCAAAGTCACACCAAAATAAGTGCAAATCACATATGAAACCACAATGAACATAAACAAATAGGATTGACACTTATATGGTGCAAATATAGGGAAAATGCATGATTTATGCTCTAAGCCTAGGCCAAATTCCCCTAAACCTTATGTCTCTAAGCCCTAATAGATATGCGTGTTTCACACATATCATTTGCCTTCATATATGCATTAGTTTCACCTATTATTATTGGTTGACCATCATATCAATTTAGTAGTAATATTTGTTATGAAAATCTTTAGGTTAAAAGTATTAGAAACATCATCTTTACTTTAATCTATGTTGGTATAAGAAACATCATCTATTATTATTGATTGACCATCATATCAATTTAGTAGTAATATTTGCTATGAAAATCGTTAGGTTAAAAGTATTAGAACATCATCTTTACGTTAATCTATGTTGGTATAAGAAACCTAAGTTGCATCAGTAGCTTGATGACTTAGTAAAAAAAGGTGCATCACCATCTCATTTGTTAGATTTGGACTTAAGGAAAATAAGAGAATTACTAAGTATAAGCTAGACTAAATGTTATTTTTATCATATAATTCATATTAATCATTCTAATTATATATTTATTTTCTGGTTATTTAATTTTTTCTTATAAAACTTAAGATCATTCTCAAAACATTGGCTTAGAGTGTTTAGATTTATTTTTAATATTTTGTGTGATAATTGGTCTTTATAATATATGCTTTACAATTCCTTGTGAGATCGACTTCGTGGTGAACTTGCCCGAACTATCATTCAGTTCATACACTTGTGAGTGCTAATTTAGACACATCAATGAACATTCACGTTGTATCTATTTCTCTATAAATTGGATTTCAAACAATCCCTATTTTGAATTTGTTTGAAATCTTTATCTTTTAGACCTTTAAAAATTTTCATTTCAGCTTAAAATAGCTATTCAAATAAAGAATTTTAGGCCTGATTAGTTTGATTGATTATTGCAACTAATAGCTAGTAATTGATAACTAGCAGTTGATAGTTAATAAATTAGACTGTTTGATAAGATTTTATTACGTGCTGATATTAGTATACTAAATAACTATTGAAGGTATTCATCTTTAAAAAAATATTTTATTTTATATTACTATTATTAATGATACATATATTTAAAAGATAGCTTACAATAATTAAGAGAACTAGAATTAAATTAAATTAAATTAAGTAAATTTATTATTGAAAATATTTATAAGGGTTTTTTTAAAAATAAAAATTAATATTTAAACTTCTAATAATAAAAAATTTCTAATTTTTAAATACTATAATTATAAAAATTATGCTTACCTACTTATTAAGTTTTCTTTTTGAGAATAATCTAATTATTAAGTTTATTCTTAAAATAACAATTGTCTATCATATATTATAAAAGATTAACTATATGAAACTAATTTGATATAAATTAATATCAGTAATTTTTGATAAAAATAATATATTTAAATAAAAAATCAAATATCTAAGGAGATAAGAAAACTAAAATGATATTTTACCAATTTATAATATATATATATATATATATATATATATATATATATATATATATATTATATCCAAATTCTCTCATGAGATTTTACATGGTAGAATTTTATAAAGTCATGTCATAATGATATGGAAAATTATAAAATTATTAATTATAAAAATTCATAAAAGAATTAAATGTGATCTTAAATGCTAATAATGAATATGTTAAATATTTATGATTTACTTAAATATAAAACAATTAGAATAAATAAAATAATTATTATAACTATTGCATATTAATAAGAAATCTTATTATTTTTATAATAAAATATATGTTTATATTCATATATGTAAAAGTAAATAATAACAATAATGTAAAAAATTAAATTTGGAACACAAAAATAGTTAATAAAATTTGTTAACATGCTAGAACAATTATTGATACAATATAAAGAATAGAATAAATCCAATATATATATATATGACACAAAAATAATATTAATAATTTAATTTATTCAAAATAATTATTGCATATAATAACTTATTAGTGCAAGAACTAGATAAATACAAAAAATTTATAAAAATGTACATATATATATATATATATATATATATAGATCATAAGAATTCTAATAATTTAATTTATTCAAAATAATTATTGCATATAATAAATTATTAGTGCAAGAACTAGATAAATATAGAAATTTTATAAAAAAGCATATATATATATATATATAATAAATGCCAAGTTTTCTCGAGAAACTCGCGTGACAGAATTTTATGAAGTCATGTCATGTTATTTTTCAATGAGAAAATGACATGTGGCATATCTATAAAAATTTTAATTATAAATATTTATAAAAAAAATCAAATGTGATTTTAAATAACAATAATGAATAAGGTAAATATTTTTGACTAATTTAAATATAAGACTAGTATATCATTAAAAATATTATAATAAATTTAATAATTATTATAACTATTAGATGTTAATAATAAATCTTATATCTTAATAATAAGATATTTGTTAACTATTAGATGTCATGCTTAGGGAAGATTCTAGCCAACCTTTCTGGAAAGAAAAGTTCTTAGCCGGTTTACCTAAGATTTTAAGTGAAAGAGTTAGGAATACCATAAGAGAAGCCCATAACGGTCAAATCCCTTATGATTTCTACACTTATGGTGAGTTAGTTAGTCTAACCCAGAAAGAAGGTTTAAAGATTTGTCATGACCTTAAGCTTCAAAGACAGCTCAAATAGGAGATGAAAAAGACTAGGCAGGAACTAGGTAATTTCTGTAACCAGTTTGAGTACAACCCAATAGAGCCCGTGTCTAGTTGCAAAGGGAAATGCAAAGTTGATTCTTATTCAATATCTTTCAAAAAGAAACTATTTTCAAAATATAGAAAGCCTTCAAAAAGCAAGGAGAATTTCTATAAAAAACCATCTTCTTCCAAATTTCATTCTAAATTTCCAAAGAAAGATTCTAAAAAAGATTTTTCAAAAATTACATGCTTTAAATGTGGTAAGAAAGGCCATACTTCGAAGTATTGTAAGTTTTCCAAAAGACTCCATGAGCTTCAAATAGAAGAAGAAGTTTTGCAAAAGATTTCTGCTCTTCTAGTTGATTCATCTGAATCAGAGTTCTCAAACAGTGAGGAAGAATTTCAAATAGATGAAATCAAAACCTCAATCGATTGTTCCGAGACAGATTCGGAGAGCTCTTCAAAGAACATTAATATGCTCACTAGGCAACAAGAAGCTCTTCTTGAAGTCAAAGCATATTAGTGATCTTCTTATTCAAAAGCAGGTTTTAAAAGAGATTTTAAAAACTGAATCTCTGGTTCCTTCTTCTAGTAAGAATACTTATGATCTTACTATGATTTTGGACAAAGGGAAGAAGTTGAAAAACCCTCTTCCTACTGTTCAGGAATTCCAGAAGGAGATTAAAACCATCAAAACAGAACTCAAAGAGTTGAAAGAAAAACAACAAAATGATTCTGTTTTGCTTCAAAGCCTGATCCTCAAGCAGAATAGTGATTCTGATTCTAATGAGGAAAATGATTTCCAAAACCTTGAAGTTTCTGAAAACGTTCCTGAAAACTTTATCAATGTTTTAAAGGAAATTACTTCAAGAAAATATTTGATTCACTTTTCAAGGTCTTCGCCTACCAGTTTGTAAGGTGTTGCCTCTATCTCACTCTCTCTATAATGAATGGTTATCTTCCTAAGGGGAGGATGTTCAGACAGGACAGTTAGGTAATTATTACATATAAAACTTATTAATGCAAGAAATAAATAAAAAATTTAAGAAATTGACAAATACATATACTTTTCATGTATATTTAACTTAATATATAATAAATACAAAAGTTATTCATAAAAATATATTATAAAATATTAATATAGATATAAATAAAAATATTATAAAAATAAAAATAAAACTTATTCTTTATATTAATTTATTTACAAATTTAATTATGTATAATGTATATGATAATTTTTTTAAATATAAAATAAATAAAATAATCATATGATGGCATGATTAAATTGCTAGATAACTAATATTTCTTTCATCTCATGTGAACGCGAGAGAACTAAAGAGGACACACACATATATTTATATATATTTCTGAAATTATAATATTTTGATATGTGCATTCAATTTTGGACGCATAAGATTTTTATTGTAATATGTCTACTTATTTTTAATATATGAGATTTAAATTTATATATAAATTTATAAATTTTTATATTAATTTATTGATTAAAAAATTATATTCCTAATTAAAAACTAACTATAATTTTAAGAAATAACATATTAAATTATTTTAATATTATATTAACTAATAAGTAGTTTTTTAATCAGATGATGATACTAATTCTATTCTAAGGAATAATATATTAATTATATTTTAATGTTAGATTAACTAATAAATTAATTTTCTCATTAGATAATAATTTCAATTCTAGAAAATAACATCTTAAATCATATTTTTAATATTGTATTCAATAATAAATTAATTTTTTAATTATATAATAAATTTTTAATCCTAAAAATTAGTAATATCAATTACATTGATAGTATTAATTTATATAATGCTAAAGTTATTTAATAATTATTTTTAAAATAATTTTCATATTATTACACTAATAAAGTTTCAATATTTAAAAAAAAATTAACAATGATAATTTTTTTAGAAGAAATATGGATATTCTATTAATGAGAATTGACAAGCATATCTTGATATAAAAGATAAAAATAAACATTAAACATCAAGAATGCATGTAAAGAAATTTATTTATAGCAATCATCAATTATATCGATGAAGCAGTAGATTGCAATTCTATGAGAAAAAAATTCCACTCAATGGCACTAAGCCACATAGCTTTATAGATGTCTTTTAATAAGTCTAATTGTTTGAGTGTCAGATTGATCTCTTTTTTTTCTTCACCGTTCATATAGAGGGAGAACTCAACACGCTCGTAATGGAGGACTATAAAACTCTTATAAAAGGAAAACTCAAAACTTCCATAATGGATGACTATAAAAATTTCCAAAAAATTATTAATATTTATTTATAAAACTAATTAATAACAAAAGAAAAAAAAAGGGACCACCATTTATGGGCAAAAAAATAAAATTTTAATAAAGAACAAAAAAATAAGAGAGAAAGAGAAGAGTTGACTAGAATTTATGATAAGAGAGGGAAAATAAAGACATCTAAAAATAGTTAGTTTTTTATTATTTTTTAAATATTATAAATTAATATTAAAAATTAAAATTTTTATTAGATTATATCTATTAATTTTAATTTTATAATCAAAATAATAATAACAGTTATATAACATACGAATAAATACCTAGTTTCATTTAATTTTATACTTGATAATAAATGCCCACAGAAAATTCAATAATAGACAAAAAGAAATTGAAACATAATTGACCAGCATCGTTATGAAGAACATGTATCTAACGCCCCATTTACACTACAAGAAGTTTGTTGCTCGCTAAACTCTTTTATTCGGTCACTAAACAATAACGGAAAATTTCATTTGCAAAACTAAGCACATAAAGGGTTGTAGTCGAACTAAATTGAGCTTAGCTTTAATAAGTTTGAATTCAATGATTTAATTTGATAAAGGTTCGAACTTAATTAAATTTTTTTTTTTTTATATAAGATCAAGTTCGACTCATTTTAAAATTACTGAGTTTACGAGTAGTTCAAATTCGGTTCATAAATTACCCATTTATTATACTAAATGAGCTAAGTTTGAGTTTCACTCATTAAATAGTTACATAATAAAAAATGTTCGAGCTCAAGCTCATTAAAGAATTCTTAATATTATTTATTATTATACAATAAATAGTTATTATTAAATGTAAATATATAGGTAGTTTTTATTGCTAATATATATAATATAAATTTATAGTATATACATATATTATATATACACAAAATTTTGAGTTGAATGAACTAGAGCTCGAGTTAATAATAGACGAGCTCATAAACAAGCATGCTCATGAGTCAAATCATGAACTGGTTCATGAGCTTTCTAAACGAACCATGCGCGAGCTTGTGAGCTAGCGAACCAAACTCTATCAAGCTCAAGTTTGACCTAATTAACTTAACAAACAATCTCAAACAAACTTTTTATTGAGCCGAGCTGTGAGTATTTAATTCGTTTACAACTATAAATTCGTGTATCAAATATTAATGAGAGCAAATTATACCTTCTATGCTCTTTTAATTTAATTTTATTGTTTATTATTATTTTTGTCTTCGTGTTTTTTAATGTTATTGTGAGATATTTATATTTTTATACTTATTTATTTCACATTTTTATGCTTTTCTTTTGAAATAACTAATTTGTTTATGTCTTTTCAACTTTGTTTTCTTTTATTTAGTTATTTTCATTTTTGTGGTTTCTCCTTCACTCTATTTCTATTACTTCTTTTTTCTTTTGTTTTTTTTAATTAAACTGAGTTACGTTTGGTTGTATTTTGTTTTTTTTGACGTTCATTTAATTTATTTGTATATTTTCTTTTCAAGTCATAGAATGATTACATTCACTTATCCAGACTATATATGGTTTATCTTTATTGTTTTTGTTCAAATATAAAATACAAAAAACATAAACTTATCACAAACCAAAAATAAATCTAGCATAAATCAAGCATAAACCTAACAGATGCTAGACATAAACTTAACAAGAACTAACTGTTTACCCTTTTGAACCAAGAAGGGAGTTGAATTGGTGAATGTAAGAATGGTTACTAATTAAAATTGTGATGAAAAAAAGGTAAAGAAATAGAGAAAAATTAACAACACACAATTTATAATGGTTTGGGTATTAATTAATCCTACATCCACTCCTTAATTTCCAATTGGGTATTCCACTATACTCTAATTCAATTACAATGGAGTTTTCCCAAGCTCACTCTCAAATTAGTGTTTATGGCTCACACCAAATCTTTTATACTTTTGTTTTATGGCTCACACATAGCCTTTACAAGAGTTTTACCTATGCTAGCTCTTAAACCTAATCCTAAGTGTTTAGGTTGACACTCAAACTTTTACAAGAGCATTCAAGCTCTTACAACAATCAAAATTATAAGAAATTGAATGCAAGAAGAATGAAAATTAAAGTACAATAAGTATAGGCTTTTAGAGATTGTTGATCAACCATTTAAGATTATTTGAGGTGGTATTTATACCTTAGAAGCCTCAAAGAGCTGTTATATACAATATACCAAAAACACTCCATCTTTTTGCTTAAGGCGGTGTATTAAATGCAGTGTCAAAGTGCAAATCATGGTCGCGCTTCTTATATCGTGGTCGTAATTATAGAAATATTCCTGACGGTTATCTAACATGGAAAATGAGGATTATTTGCTTCAAATAGGTCCATTGACGATTTGCAGCGGTCATAACCTTTCACGAAAACTGCGATCACACTTTTGGGGTAGCGGTCGCAATTTCGAGCCTCAAAAGTCCAATAGCCCCTGCCTCAAAATTCTTATTTTCTACGGTCGCACTTCTAAGGGCATGATCATAATTCTAATACATAAAGCTTGAGTTACTACTGCCTAATAACTCTCAGTAATTACGGTTGCACTTTTGATGGGCATGGTTGCGCTTTGTAGGCAGACTTGGCTTTTGGATTTAAACTTTCTCTACAAGAATGAACTTGATAGATGATTAGTTCTAGACTCAATTTGAGTTTCAGTATCAAAATTAGAGACTTTAGCCTTATGATAAATAATCTAAGCTAACACTAACAATTATTCAATATAAACAAATCTATTTGTAAACATTAAAACTCTTATATTATGAACAGTACTTTGTCGATTGAAATTCGTGGCAATTTTATAATTATGCTACCTTTATGTTACGATTGTGTCCTAGTTCTGAACCCATAACTCCATAAGAAAATGACAATGGCAATTTTACAATTAACTCATCTGCCTATTATAGATTACACCATGAAAATGACACCATATAATGTGAATATTTTGGTCTTTTCCAACGTTATTATTAAACGCGTGCCAGCTAGCCATGTCATTTTGAAAACTTGGCCTTGGGAAAATATGAAAAATAATTTCTCTTATTGCTCATGGAACATATTCATTGTTTTCACCCACTCATATGAGATGTGTCCTATTTAGAGGGACAAATACATTTATACCCTCTTCAAGTTGACAAACGGTGTCACATTATAGGGTTAGATGGGTTTTTCAAACCATAAACTCCTTACATGCTCATTCTCATCTCTATGTACACTTTCTTCTTTGCATCAACCACAGCCCTAAACCGAAATTATTTCTATTCTATAGTTTATATGATGGACTGAAAGGAGAAATATAAATCTAACTAGGAAATTAAACCTAGTGAGTTTAGGTAAAGAAATATATCTAATTGACTATAATGCTTGAATTATTATTAACGCTTTAATTATATTTATTAGCCTTGAAAATTGGTAATATCTTAATTGAATAGACTCTAAGAGTATTGGAATATCTTAGAACTAATTACATTTAAGAATTAAGAATTTAATTTGACTTTCATGATAATATCATTAAATAAAATCTAGATCTCTAGTATTTTTAACTATTAAAGTTCCATCCTTTTTATTGATTTCTTTTATTATTTCAATTATCAATCTTTACAATTTAATTATTTTTAGTTTACACAGTTTTTAGAAAATATCAATTAAGTCTTCTATGTGGGATCGATCTTAATTCACTAGTCTATTCTACAATTACCATGTAAACTTAATGTTTGAAATGATGTTGCCGATGTACGATAGGTTGCTTTCCTCCTTTATCAAACCATAGAACAAGTGTTGCGATTCCATTTCAATGATGAGGTGAGATATGTTTGATTCACAAGCGAGAATAATCCCTTCATGACATGCTAGCGCCTCTACTTCATCAATTGTAAAACAATTATGATATAGCCGCGCAAAAACCAAAACTACTTTACTATGCTTATCTCTTACAACAACTGATACATCAGTACCAATACCATCCACTATCGATGCATCCGAGTTTATTTTCAGGGAGCCCGATGAAGGGACACACTAAGAAATGACTCTGCTACACATTGAGGTTGAAGAAAGAGATTTTGCAGAATTGTTATCATCAAGCATTTTCAGAGCTAACTTCTAATATGTTTGGAAATCCATTGACTTCTGCTGAAAGTATAAGAGATTTCTAGAGTACTATACTGTCAAGAGGAGCACACATAAAATGTGAGGGATGTTATTGATCTCATGAGCTGCCATCTTGATTATCCAATCATCCACTTTAGCAAGATCATGAATGCTAGAGAACATCAAACGTAATGAACTAGCTTGACAAAAGGTTAGACACCAATCACAATCTCTGGGGGTGTGCTCAAGTGTTTCAGTTGCAAGACCACATCGTCTACAAATGGGGTCAATATCAATCTTTCTTTTAATAAATTCTAAACCCACTAGCATAATACCATGAAGACATCTCTAAATGAAAATTTTCACTTAGGTGGAATTTTTGCTTCCAAACCCAATTCCAGATGTTGCATTTTGAACCCGAGGTTGAAGCAGTCCTTTGCAATCCCTTTTTGATTAATTTTGCAATCCAATACCTAGTTTTAACTGAATAGAATCCATTTTTAGAGTAGTGACGTATTAGCCTATCCTTCATTCTCCTTCAATAAATAGGGATGGGCAAGATCTAGTTCGCCTTGTATTCATTAAAGATTTGCTAAATTCTATTCACATCCCATCTGTTGAAGTTTGTAGCACACATCTCACTAATTTTCATATTCTCTTACCCATCAATCTGAGGAGATCGAACCATAAATCTGTGAGTAGGAAGCCATTTATCCCCATAAAACTCAATGCTAGATCCGTTCCCAACATTTCAATGCACACCCTTAAGAAGAATCTCTAATCCCCGCTACTATACTTCTCCATGCATAGCTTGGATTATACCCAATAGAAGCTTGTAGAAAAGATACTCTTGGAAAATATCGAGCATGTAGGACTTGAGATAAAAAGTTTGTTATTCATGATATTGATCAGACTCGATATCATCGAGATGGAATTCATCCCATTGAATTTAGAGGCGAAAGATTTTTTATTTAGAATCATCGTGAAAGAGCCTCCATCCTTGCTTTCCTAGCATTGCTAAATTGAAACAAGATAAATCCCTAAATCCTAAACCACCATGTCTTTTGGACTTGCATAATTTCTCCTAAGGACACCAATGAATTCGTCTCTCATCCTTTTATTGCCCTCACTAAAAATTGGCAATTATAGAATCTATCTGTTTACAAATATATGAGGTCAAAGGAATCAACACATCATATACGTAGGAATAGCTTGGGAAACTAATTTAATATGAATCATCTTACTAGCGTTAGACAAAAGTTTTTCCTTCCAAACTTTTAGTTTCTTGTTCACTCTACCCTCAATCTGCCGAAATATTTCTTTCTTGGAGCGACCTATCATATGTCCGGATGCCACTTCGTAGTCCTGGATAAGATGTTTAATCACATCAATCTCATCTTTATTAGCCTTCGCAAATATAACATAATCATCTTTAAAGAAAAGGTAAGACACTGATGGAGCTCTTCTATAGACTTTAACTCCATGCAAAATCCATGCACTTTCAGCTTTCCTAATAAGTGAAGCAAAAGCTTCTGCACAGAAAAGGAACAAGTAGGGTGAAAGAGGGCCTCCCTGATGAAGCCCTCTAGAAGGTGCGAAAAAAGCTCCAGGGGTACCATTAATCTGAATAGAATAAGTAACAAAAGAGACACACTTCATAATTAGAGACACCTAAGAATTGTAAAAACGCAATTTAAGCATCACTTGCTCTAAAAAGCCCATTCTACTCTATCATATGCCTTGCTCATATCCAATTTAAAAGGAAAAGATCCATTCTTTTTGGATTTATTATGTTTTATTGAGTGAAAGATCTCAAAAGCAAGTAAAGCATTATCAGTTATGAGACACCCATGGATAAAAGCATATTGGGTAGGATGAATGATGCTACGAAGAATAGATTTTAGTCGATTAACCAAAACCTTAGTGATAATTTTAAAAATCACATTGCAAAGACTAATAGGCCGAAATTTTTTGGGTTTTTGAGGATTCTTAACTTTTTGGATTAGCACAATATTAGTTTGATTCAGAATTTTGGGATTCACATTATTGTTTAACACACCAAGAATAACAGACACGACATCATTATGAACAAGAGGCTAGAATTTTTAATAAAAAATGGCAGGCATACCGTCAGGCCCCGGGCTCTTGGAGAGGTGCATATGAGCTAAGTGTCACGACACTTGGACTTAGAGGTTAGCCAAGTCACGCAGTACTTAGTTAACTTGCTTGACGAAGTCGAACTAAGTAAGCTTAGATGAGAATTGGGAGAGATTGTAGGTAAGCAAATTAGGCAGCAGGGTTCGGAACTTGAGTAGGGTAGAGAGTTGAGAGCACTTGAGCTTTGAAAATATGGAGAGCTTTATTAAGTTTCCAACCTTCCTCTTATGTATTTTCTTGTATGTTCTTGTTGTGTGTTACAAATGATGGATGTAGGGGGTATTTATAGGCTTCCCACCTCCTCAACTTGTGACTAGAATTTATTCTTCTAGAATTCTCCACACATCAAATGTACATGCCTATACATGTCTAGAATATTCTAGTATAGTCTACATGTGTCTAGAATATTCTAGACTAATCTAATATGTACAGAAATTATCCACTTTTCTAGATTATTCTAGAAGTGTCTAGACCATTCTAAATTGTTATAGAAAGTTCTAGAGTATTCTAGAGTGTTCTAGAGTACTCTAGAGAATTCTACGTTATTCAAAAGTGTTATAGAAGAATTCTGCATTACTCTTGGCACTATGTATCATATGGACATGCCTTGCTCGCCCAAGGATGAGGCGGGCCGTGACATAAGGCTCTTAATACCTCCTCTTTGGAAAATTGCTTCTTAAGGTTTGCGTTCATATCATCGTGAACCTTTAAATCCACAACATCAAGGACCCTGCCAATATTTAAAACTGTTTGAGAGGTAAAAAGTTCTTAGAAGTATGACTAATTTTTTTTGCCAATTTCGTCCTCTTCCAACCAATTACCCGTCACATCCTTGATTTTTTATATTCAGTTCCTAGCCTTTTCCTATCATTAGCTCTCCTATGAAAAATGCAGTATTTTTGTTCCTATCTCTCATCCAATTGATTCTTGACCTTTGGTACCACATCGCCTCCTCCTTCTTAGAGAGAGCACTCATTTTTCCTTATATTTCTTTCATGTGAGTAATATTATTAGCAGTACGCAGTATAGACTAGAGGTTTGCTAGTAAGTCTCTACAAGAAGAAATCTGATTTGATACATTCCCAAATTGACCTAACTTCCATTCTTTCAAGGCTTCCCCACAAGTTGCAAGTATTAAATTAGAATTTTCAAGAGAGTCCACCAAAACTAAATTTTTCCAACTATCCTCAACCATTGTCCGACATGATTCCTCTGGTGACCATATCATCTCAAAATGGTACACTCTTCTCTTTTCTCTCCTTTGAGCCCGATTCTTATTACAACAAATGAACATATGACTACTGTTAAAATCTTCCCTAACCAGATGCACGACCTTATAAGAAGGAAATAGACAAACCCACTATCTGTTTGCCACACATCTATCTAGTCTCTCCTGTATATTCTGCTATCTGACTGGGCCATTCAACTAGGTATAATAATAACCCACATATTCCATATCATCCATCCCACAATCTGACAATGAACTCCTAAAGGCATCCAACTTAACATTTTCTTTAATCAAACCACCACTCTTTTCATGTTGGAACATGATTTTGTTGAAGTCACCTAGAAAAATCCTTGGTTTATCCATTTGAAAGGCTAGATCAGAAGGAGCAACTATGTTGCTAACTTCATGGATTCCTCCAGCCATCCGTACACACATGATAATCTCCAATCACCACCATCATTAGAACTATTCATAAGAAGATCATATAGTGAAAAGAAGCAGATAAAAATCCGAACTTGAATATGGTCCTTCCATAGCAAACACAATCCACCTCGTCTACCTCCATGACTATCATCATAATCAACACAGTGGAAACTTACATAACTAATAGTTCCAGCAATCTTAGTCATCTCTATCGAGAAAGACTTTTTCTCCATCACGAAAATAAAATCAGGATCTTTTGATTTGATAAAATGTTTAAGCACTTGAACTGCTAGTGGGTTTCCAAGCCTACAACAGTTCCAACTGAAGCAACTCATAACTCCTGGCGGGATTGTGTTTAGGCAGTCACCGCATATTGAATATAGCTACATGGGGTTTCTACCAAATACGTCTGGTTGAACTTCTTGTCAACATGATCAACATCCATTCGAATAGAAAAGACAGGGTCATTATATAACTTCCTTTTAGCATTAGGACTATAGGGTTGAAAGATTACGATTCTTTATTTAGGGGTCTTCTTACGAGTCCACATGTGTTTAGCATGAGGGATTGCAGTTTTGTAGTTAACTTTAGGGCTAGCTAAAAGAGAGGTGGTAGGCAGTGTGGTCTTCGAAATCTTCTTGCTTTTATATTTTGAGCTAAAGTTTTTCGGGCGAAGGGAATGTCTTTTGATTTTAGGAAAGGTTTGATGAGGGGATTTGGGCATTGAGAAAGGGTAAAAATAGGTGCTACAGGTAAACTTGAAGGTAGTGGAAGAATATTATCCACGTTAGGTGCTGACTCAATTAATGGTGCTACTTTTTTAGGAGAATAAAAGGCCAGAACTAGAGATAGCAGTCAGACTAGTATTTTCGAGTATCTGACCTAAACGAACCATAATAGGAAGGATTTGGTAATAATAAATGAGTTTGGGATGGGTTTGAAATTTGATTTTGTTACTCGGATCGGATTCAGGTTTAAACATGTGGGTACTCGTTACCCAAACCCAATTATGTTAAATTTTATTATATTATATTTTTTTATTTAGAACATTATTTTAAATTTTACTAAATCTATGCTTGGATTGTATCAATATATTGAATATTTAATGTGAATATTTGGATTTGATTAGTTTATATTTTGTGTTTTTATTTTGTTTATATTAATTATTTTAAAATTAAAATTATTATAAATGGATTCAATAAATGGATATCCATTTAATTATCTGAATATTTATAAAATAGGGTAGGGTACCTAATACCCATTTAAATTTTTATAAATATATTTAATAATCATTTAATTTAAATAGGTTTTAATCGAGTTCGGGTAGTATGCAGGTATTCTTATTTGGGTTTGGGACGAGTTCGGATAATAAAGATAATTTTTTAAACGGATTTAGAACGAGTTCGAGTAAGTATTTTTTAATCGAATTTGGATTCAGATATCCTTAAATGGACGGGTAACCTACCTGTTGCCATTCCTAATAAGGACTCAAATAATATTTGAGAGAACAGGTTGGAGAAGAGCAATACTAGATTGACCAACACTTTTATCTAGTTACACATGGTCAAGCATGGGACAAGATGGGTTAGCAATTTGATATGTTGGTATGGGATTTTCAGTAGTCGAAGGGTTAACTTTCATTTTTTGAGCAGTGGTAAGGCTCGGCGGGAAATAGTTTGGTGGAGATTTGTGAGAAGAAAATAGTTTGCGAGAGACATTGGTTTTAGAGTCACCTATCATGTCATGGCTAGACAAAATCGTCTCTATGAGGAGGCTTTCAACCGAGGATTATATTTTAACTCAGTCTACATTTCTTCTTCATCAGCCCTGTACTCATCACAATTCCTAAAAGAATGCCTAATTAACCCACAACAATAATAAAAAGAGAAAATATAGTATTTTAAACCTTGGAATAAAGCAAAATCTCAGTCTTATTACTAATTTATCCTACAGGTAACTGGTTCTGCAAAGTTTAAAACATAAAAATCATAAAGACCCAACTTATTCCACTTGTACCATCTAAAAAATCTTTACCATTCAGATTGGAGAATGGAATTACACTCATTAAGATCTTTCTCAACCACCCTCCTCTCAAGTCTCAGTATAACCTTTAATTACTGGGATTACCAGCAAGCCTGGCTTAATATCTTTCTCTTGCAAAATGAAGGATAGAGCCATTCTTGGCTTTTCTACTTCGACACAAGCACAATCCAAACATCAAAAATTCCATATTGGTTTAAACAATGGTGGAATTATTATGGTAATGTTCCAGAAACCATAATATCAAAAGTACTTCCTTTGTTTAACCTCTTCAAAGCTCACTACAAGCTGAACAAAATAGAAAGATAATTTTCTCCCTTGCTTTTATTTTGTTCAAACTACTTCCTCCCTTAGGTATGTATGGTATTTCCATTTCAACCAAGCAGTAGATGGAGAAGTCATACTTACCCATACATTCAAAGTAAAATGGTGGGACAAATTCAACCACCAAGAAAAGCTATCTCCAAAGATGGTCCAAAACTTTCTCACAAAGAATAGCTTCATGCCAGCACCCAAAGAACAAACTACTTTCCTGGCACAAAAGTCTTTTATACTTTCAAAATTAGCGGCGGCTCAAACGGAAGAAAATTTCCTACAACTAATTAAATAGTTGTCAGAAACCGCCTCTTCTAAAGGAAAGTCTAAAGCTTCGTCCTCCTCTTCAAGCACTAGATCAGCAACCATTAACTTAGATGTTGACTCGAATGAAGATGACTGTTTTGAGATATTAAAGCCCATCAAATAAAATGTTCAAAATCCTTGTAAAGCCCTTGGGTTGAAAACCAGAAATGGCGGCCCATGGTAATTTTCTGTAATGGGCCAAAAATCAAAAAAAAAAATCTTTTCAAACGGAAAAAGACAAAAGATTCTGCACCGTTATTTCTGAAAAGAAAAAGACGAAGACTCCATTATTCTGAAGCATGGTAGACAAATTCTGCTTCACTTTAGAAAAATTATAGAGCCCGTTACTCCATTACCAAAAGCATCCAAAGAAAAAATTATTGAGACTAAAGGCTGAAGACCTCTATAAATAGAGGAGTTATCAAAGAAGAAGGGGGACTGAAAAATCACAAGAGAGTCTTGTATTCTTCAAGTTCTACCATTAGAAATATAGTGAAAAGAGAGTAATAGTGAATGAGAGAGAAAACCCTTCCTCTTGTATTCTACTACTCTTGTAAGTTATATTTCTTTGTTTAAAGCTTTCATTTTTAAAGTTTGTATATTTATTTTGTGCATATTTTATAACAATTGTATGCTCTGTGCTTGCCTCGTCTGAGGATCCTGCACATCAAAAGCTTAACAAGTTTACTTCACTTTAATCTTTTTATATACATAATACATGAGAAATATATGTTTACTTCACTTTAGCTAAATACGTGGAAAATATATGTTTATCCAATTTTAGATATTCTTAGCCAAAAAGAGAAAATATGAAGCTAAATACTTATAAATATGTTTAAATAGAATTACTTCCACATGAATAATATAAGGCCTAAAGGGGGATTAATTAGTTTTCTTGTATTTAATGAACATTATTAGTTATTTGTTTAAGTTAGGATAATTAAGATTTATTAGAAAATAAATTTTAGGGATTTTATATTTAGAGGAAAACCTTGCATAAGGAATTTCTACAGATCTAGATAAGTATTGGAGACTAGATACACAATTGAATATCTACATCTGTTCATTGTTCTTCTCTTTGTAATTTTCTCTACAGTTCATCTTCTCCAAACACTTAGTTTTTAGTTTTGTTATTTTTTCAAGATCTAAGAAGCTTTTTAAGAAGTGAAGAGTGATGATCAATCATCTTTCTACCTTGAAGAATTATGGATCTAGAGGGATCTTTTACTTTTAGCTTTTTTTTTATGTCTTTTTATTTAATTACCATGATCATTGAGTTAAATATGTTTGACTAGTTTTTTTAACTGTTTAGTTTAGCCTTTTTATTTATGTATGAATCTCGTTATCTTTTTCTTTGATAAATGATTTATTTATCTTCATATTTTTATTAATTTCAGTTATTATAGTTAGCTGACCATCATATTAATTTAATGATAAAAATTTGTAAAAATATATAAGTTGGATGTATTAGAAACACCGTCATTACTTCAACCTATGTTGATAAAAGAAACTTTAGTTGTATCATTAGGCTAAATAACTAAAAGAAAAAAAAATATCGCGGTCTCATTCATTAAATCTAAACTTAAGGTTAAAATAAGGGAATTACTAAGTAATTGGCTAAGCTAAATACTGTCTTTTATCATATAATTTATTAAAATTATCTCATTGCATATTTACTTTACTAGTTTATTTTATTACTTTATAAACATTAAATTCTCTCAAAATATTAGTTTAGAGTGTTTAGATTTACTTTTAACAGTTGATAATTAGTTTATATAATAAGTAGTCTCATAGTTCCTTTAGAGATCGATCTCGAAATGAATCTACTATCTTACTATAAAAACGGTTCGTACATTTATAAGTACTAACTTAAATGCATCAATATTTAATCTTAAAACGAATCAACCTTCCAAAAATTCTTTCCTCAGATTTGATCGCTAACATAGTAGCAAAATAAAAATAAAATCAATTTAAATTATAAATTTTTATTTATAATCCATCACTAACCAGAATTTTTTTAATATTAATTTTTATTCTTAAACTAAATTATTAGTTGTGCACTAAACATAATGTTCCTTTTTCTTTTTTTTGGCTTAGTTCTCTAGCGAGAATCTCAGTTGCTTAAATGCTACTTTAGGTTCTTCATGGGCTGCTGCATTGGGAAGAAGGAGCGGCCTTACTTATCCTGCAGATCTATATCTTGAAGATTCAGATCAACTTCGCGGATGGTTCCAAAGCTCTTTATTGACAAGTATAGCAAAGCATATGATTTTAATCTTTAACCATGTAAATTGAAATATGCAAATTGTTGTCACAAAGCATTTTTATTTTTGAAAGATGGTTCCCCATGTTGGAAATTATTGAGTAAAATGTCTTATGCTCTTTATTTAATTATTTGGGTTGTTTCTTAGCCTTAATTCTCATTCATCAATGATAAATCAGAAATGTTTGTGTTTGAGGTAAAGATTATAATATTGGAATTCTTCTCAAATAAATAGTCGCTATATTATTCTGTTTAGAAAGCCCCCATATTCCAGTGTCATAACCCATGGATTTGTATTGGATGGGAAGGGTTTTAAGATGAGCACATCTTTGGGTAATATTGTAGATCCCCGCACTGTAATTGAAAGAGGGAAAACTGCAGGGGTTAGTGACAATGAACATTTTTCCTTTTGTGAATGTTATTCTATATTGTATTAATGCAATCTGTTGTTCATAGGGAGCACCAGCTTATGGGGCTGATGTCCTACGACTCTGGGTTTCTAGTGTGGATTATACTAGTGATGCCATGATTGTTCTTCAAATCCTTCTGCAAATGTCTGACATCTATAGGAAGCTTCGAGGAACATTGAGATATCTCTTTCTTGTTTTTCACGTTACAAAGAGAAATTAATTTTTTTTAAGTACTCATTTGAACTTTGTTTAACTTTAAAATTTCTAATATTGTTGCTGCGATCTTACTATATTCTTTAATTAAGAAAGAAAAATTACTATATTTTTATATTTGTTTTAATGAACAGATCAAATTTCTTCATTTGAAGTTGTATTGATTTGTGAATTTCTTTAATCATGCTTGAGTTTTTAATATAAATGAAAGCATGAAGTTGGATTGATTTGCTGCCAATAATCACCTTTTTCTTTTGCAAATTTTAATCTTTCATGGAGAATTTGTTGCTGCTGATATTCAACTTTTGGTAATAAAATAACACTTTTATTGCTTATGGTATCTTTTGGCAGTAAAATTAGTTGCTACTTATAATCAATTTTTAGTAACGAAATAAAATTGTTGTTGCAAATGCTATACTTTTAGCAACAAAAATAGATGTTGTTAAAATTAATATTTGGGCAACAATAAATTTTTGCTACTAAATTCAAATTATTAACAACAAAATTTACTGTTATTAATATTACTTTTTTGACAGTAACTCAAATTTTGCTGCAAATTACTTACGCCAACATCTTTCTAGCAGTAACATGCCATTAACTTTATATTTACTGTTATATACTTACAATAAAATCTTTTTGTACTTTTAGCAGCAAAAGTTGATGCTGCTAATTGAAGTATTTCTTGTAGTGGATGTGAATCTTTAAATTTCCTTAACAATCTTGCTTAAACTTCTAGGTAAGCACCTAAATTAATTGTGTTTAATTGGTATTCTAAATGTAAAACGATACGCAGAAGGTAAGAATTGAAAGGTGGAAGTTTAATTGAAAGGAAATTGCATTGCATCTAATTGTAAACGTTGCTGGGAAAAACAACTTCGCACATTGAATTTGAAAGTCTGAATGTTTAGAAAGGAAAACAAAATAAATATAACGCCAAGTTTATTTAGGTTTTTGTTCATTTGAGGAGCTAACTCAAATAGTGGCCCATTTCTTTTGGAAGGATGAGCACATTACCTCAAACTAACATGGGAAGTTAATTTCTTATTTTGTTTCATTTTCTGTTTGGATGTTTTGAACTGTAAACAACTTTATGAATCTATTGGCACATTGTCAAAAAATTAGCAAATTTAGAGAGAATGAACACATTCTTCTTTTTCTTTTCAACTGTTTGACTTATCATTATTTTTATTATGAACTAATTTTACCTAATTAATTAGTTAAGAAAATTAATCAAAAATTGATTTGATTAATGAGTTTAACCCAAAAAAAAAAAATCAATAGGCTTGTACAAAAATTATGAATGAGCCCGGGTCAAAATATTTATGGTGCAAACATAAATTAATTTTCGAAATATAAGTGATGGATGACATGGCTGCTATAGTAGTCTTTGTTCTTAAAATTGGGAAGGATTTATTCATCTCATTTGTGGATGTTGAAGCTGATTGTCTGCAGGTGGTGTCTATCCATTTCGGATGCAAGTGGTGGCATTTCAAACATGAATGGAAATATATTAAGAATAACAAAGCAATTAAAATACCTCAAAAACAAATAACAAAAACAAATCCCAATTGAGCCTAGAAACACAAGAATCTATTTAATGCTTCAAGAAAGCAAGCAGAGAGAATACAAGAGAGGTGCAAATCATAGCCCCAGAGATCCCAAAAGAATACGCAGCAGCTCCCTTGTCCATGGTTGGTGATGGGGCTGGTGCCATCCCAAGTTCTTGAGCTTCAACACTTGCAAAATACATTGCCACAACCAGGAAGAGTGAAGCCATACCCTTGAATGTGTTTATTTGTGCCATAGTACCAAGAAGATATATAAGATTTAAGGGATAGAAAGATAAAGCAAGTAATTAATGTGGAGAAGAGATTATTGCTTGTGTGATTTGATAATAGGGGATTGGGTTCTAAAGGGTATTTATAGGGTTTAATTATGAATAACTGTGTAGGCTAAATGAGACTTGGAATGCCATGTTGAGTCCAGCAAGTGAAGGGAACTTTCACATGAATTTGTGCTGGCTGAGCTGCTTCCCATATCATGCAATCATAGTGTGTTATGAAAATTCTTAGTGTGGGAATTTGAAGACTAGGCCTTATTAACTTTTTATTTTTTTATCCCTTTGAAAGGTTCAATGTTTATAATGTCATTCAGACAATCTAATAAGTCCAATTAGAATGTGAATGTGCTTTTGGATTCAAACTTTAGCAATCTTATGGACAATATGTACTTTAATTATAGATGCTTTTATATTATTTTGTTTTTGTTTTGCTTTTTCCTGGCAGATGGAGCGATAAAGTTGAAACAAAATTTAGCCATCATTAGAATGTTGATATACAACACTTATGTATGACCAAGTAATAAAATTGATCAAAATTACTCTTTATCAATAGGAGAAAATACATGTTTAATTTGATAGAAAAGTATTTTAAATTAACAAAGAAAATCTTTTCAAACATGTTAGATGAGAGAAAAGTAGAGATTTAACTGCATATATATATATATATATATATATATATATAAAATATACATTAACAAAAACATAAACATACCTTCTTCTTTTTTTTTATTATGTTGATTTCTTTTATATCTTACTATTTCTTTTTAAATTTTTCTTTTAGCTATCATCAGTGAATAATGATGGTAGCCACCCCTAGTATTTGTTTTCATTTACTTCTTTATTATTTGATCTTGTGTATTGAAAATAGATCTTTAAATATATTTTGTTGTTGATGTTTTGTTTTTTTATTTAATTATTATTTATAATTAGTTTCTTTATGTTAATTTAGGCAAAATTTACAGGTCTTTGTTTATGGAAGTAATTTTAGTCTCCATCATGAGTACGTGGCATTTTTAATCCTCCAATATGAAAATTTGAAAAAATATATTATTGGTACTCTTCATACAAATCAGCTCATTAAAAGATAAAAAATGTCAATCAGCATAATATGTTGTGTTTGTTTATCTTCAGTCTCTATCAACACATTTCAAACAATTCATTATGTCCTTTTCTTTTGTATTTTTTATAGTTATACTTGCAATATTAATAATATAAAATTTAAGTTTCATGAATGAAATATTTCATTCTAAAAAGGCTGAATAAATAATAATATCAGTAAATAATTAAGTTCTTTTAAATAGCTAATAAAAGTAATTTGATATTTTTTTTATAGAACAATAATAATAAATAGTAATTGATAAATTATTCTTTAATCATGAAGTAAAAGACTTCCATTACCTCTATTTAATGAAATAATATAAAAAAAAGGCGAATGTCCTATGTGAATGAAAGAAAAGTATAATAAGACTATTCCACATCATAATTTCTCTTGATTAGGAAAAACTAATATTAAAAAATCACACAAGAAAATTACACGCATATAAATAGTATTATTTTTTTAATTAATATTTTTTTCGTTTCATACTAACTGTCGCTTTTTACTAATTCACTTAGATTGAGAAAATATTTAATAAGTGAAATTATAAGAAAGAAACTAGCTAAATTAGACTAAATACTTTTGTATAAATATTATAAAATTTATTACATCTATCTTAATAAAAAATAAGATAAAATAAATTAATATTGTATTAAATATATAAAAATGACAGATAAATAATTAGATTTTTTTCAAAATTGAAAAAAGATGGTTTATTATGAAATGTAGAAAGTATAATTGTTTAAAAATCTTTTTTTTTTTTTTTTTTTTTGTGTTTGATAATGAATTAGGATTCTTACCTTATACTTTTTCTTTTCTTTTAGTGGTCAGCTTATTCAATTCTTGTTATTATGGACTGGGATCAATTGATTTCCAAGAGAAGAGCCATTATCGTCCAGTTTTCTAAATATAATTTTGAGCCTCCACTCCAGATAATACGCAAGATAATGTAATATCAATCGAAACTGCAATACGATTGACCTGGTGACATTATATTGGTTGATTGTCTTCATACACTGAATTTATTATATTAATACTTTTTTCTTTCTAGCTGTGGTAAAATTTTCTTAATAAGCCAACACATATGAAGAATAATATGAACAAATAAAATAAACATAAGCCCATCCAATACAAACCCTCAAAAACATAAAAGAAAGAAAACCCAATCAAGAATAGAAAAGACCAAAATATATTTAATGCTTGAAGAAAGCAAGCATGGACAAAATCAAAGAGGAGCAGATCATAGCACTAGAAATCCCAGAAGAATAGGCAGCTCCCTTGTCCATGGTTGGTACCGGGGATGGTGCCATCCCAAATTCCTGAGCTTCAACACTTGCAAAATACATTGCCACAACCAAAAGGAATGAAGCCACAGCCTTGAATGTGCTCAATTGTGCCATTGATCTATAGATAACGAAAAGGATTGGAAAGGAAAAATGTAGAGGAAGTGATGGATTATTGCTGTTGTTTGATTTGATAAAAAAAGCTTGTGTCTTGAATGGTATTTATAGGATTGGATATGAAAGAGTGTGGACCCAAATTAAAACTTGGAATTAGCTGTAACATGTTTAATTCCAGTAAGTAAAGGAACCTTTCATATGGATATTGGGTGTTGTTCACATGGGTTAGCTTCAGCTGCTTCCGTTCTAAGAATCATAACGGGGCAAATGCTTATTTATGCCATAAACTTTACCCATTTTAATCAGTTTAATATTTTTCGATGTAGTATTATAAATAATTAAATAATATTTTTTATATTTTCTATTATGTATTTCCATTAAATAAATTCAAATATTACTTAAAAATATTTAAATGTTGTAATAAATAAAATTTAAATATATTAGATTAAATTATAAATTAAAAGTCTTTGAATATTAAAAAATTAAATATTTGCTAAATTATTATTAAATTGACTGATAAATATAAATTCAATAATATAAATATACATATGTTGAACTTTAATCGTGCGGTGAAAGTTTAAACAGTAGGACTTTGTATATTTGTTGCTCAATTTTTGCAAACCTTAGTCGTCATATATGCCTCTCTGTTTTTCGTTTGATGGGCGAATAAATTATAAATTTTATATTATATATCTAACCATTAGACGTGTGATAAGATTAGTTAATACGAGACCATTTCAAATAATAAATTAAGTCGCTTGTCAAAAGTTACACACATAAAAGACAAGTATGATTTTTCTTCAAATGAAGGAAAGGAGAAAAAATAAAAGAGACAATGTGGTTTTATTATTTAATAATTTTTAATATATGTGGTATTTTTCAAATAAAAAAAATCATGTGGTTATAAATTATAATAAAAAAATATTTCACCACTAAAAGTCTCGATTTGTAAGGATCCAACCATCTTTACATCGATCGGTTATCATTATTATATTGTTTATATTTGATAACGTGAATTTAGAGCTTAACAACTCTTAATTTTAAATATTTGAGCGTGAAATTGCGATTTAAAAAGTCATTAGTTCGATGATATTAATTTAACAGTTAAAGAATCATTCATTTAATTAAAAAATATAGAATCTAAAATTCTTTTAAATTTTAATAATAAAAAAATTATTCTAATATCAAACAAATTAATTTATCAACTTACAATGGTGCAGTGTTAATATGACATTGATCATTATTAATAGTAATGTGTCTTTTAATAAAATAATATTTTATTGCATTAGAGGGATCAAATGAAATGTATTTATCAATTAACGATGAAATATTACAAATATTTAGTTTGATAAATTGAAATTATTTAATAATATATAATTATTTTTATTAGCTTGATGAATTGGAGACAAATTTTTTTATTATATAGTTGTTGATACAAGTATAATATAATTGTAATTATCTTTGTTGTTTATTATATAGTTTTAAATTAATTTTAATCTAATTGATTTATGCTGAAAAAATATTTTTAGTTATTTAAAATTAAAAAATTAAATCTTTATTATCTCTTATCATACTAAACTATTAGATTAATTTGAATCTCCATATCGAACCAACCTAAAAAATTGGTACAGTTTGGAGAAGTTTTAAATTATTAAACTCTAAACTTATATTATAAAATATGAAAAATATAATAATAGTAATGGCTGATCAGAGTAAAGATTATTAAATTATTACCAATTGAAACTTCTTAATAGTAAAATACTTTTTCTATCACGATTTATAATTACAGAACTCTTTTTATTTAAAAAAAAAAACTAAAATCATGAAATGATGAGATTATAAGCTATTTTTAAGTACTTATCCTAAAATAAGAAAAACATTATTGAGTAGCAACTTTATGAAATAGATGTCTAGGCCACGCTTCAAAACTGTAAATGGAGTCCTATTCTTGATATTCTTATGAGTCCTGTCCCGTTGCCCATCCAACAAGTCTCCAAGAATTATGAATCTTCCTTTAAAACGTTTTCTTCCAATTTAATCTCGAAACAATTTTATTTTTAATACAGGTGGCATTGATTGTTAGCATATTAGATTAATAGGAAAAGATATTATTAAGGTGGAGTAAATTGTCGTGTTAGTATTAAAATTTTAGATCTAATATTTAATTACTATTAAAATTTTATTTTTTAATACTAGTAATCTTATTTCTATTTTAATTTAGGATATCTGTCTTTTCTCAATGGCTATTAAAAATTTAAATATCTTTTAATTACTTCATTTATCAGAAATTTTTATGATGAATCAATTGAAAAATATTTTATTTTTAATAGCTACATCGATAAACACAGAATTAAGATGTAAATATTAAAAATTGAAACAAAATAGAAATATTAATATAAAAAAGAAATTAGCGCGAACCGAGCAATTTATCCCTCAAAGAACCATACTAAGTTCAAGTCTCTAGTCATATTTAACTTCATTGATTTGTTATATGTTTAGTTAATTCCAAAAATTAGCTCAAGTAATCACTTCCTCCTATAAAAATAATGTTCGAAACTTGTAGGGAAAGTATTTTACTTCCTCGTGAATCATTTACTTATCACCAAATTGAGAAAATATTTCTTTAATGTTAATCAAATAGATACTTTTATTACGTAACAAGATTTTACACTGATAAAAATAATTTTAAGAAGGCAACTTTTGTAGTAAAGTGAATGGCTTGCTCCAATCTTTTCAATGCAGTTCTTATTTTACATCAAAGGAAAACATAATACAATCACTTATGCTTAAGTAAATAAATAATAAATGTATATACACACACACATAAATGAACTCTTTTTATTTCTTTATTTTAATTTTTAATTGTATGAACAACAATGACACATGAAGAACCAGAAATCCACCCAGCTAAATTCCTCGAAAGGATCAAAGATAGATCCCAAAGAATCCATTCTAATGCTTCAAGAAAGCAAACAAAGAGAAGAACATAGAAAAGAAAATCATAGCGCCAGAAATTCCAAGAGAATAAGCAGCTCCCTTGTCCATTGTTGTTGCTGGGGCTGGTGCCATCCCAAATTCCTGAGCTCCCACACATGCAAAATACATTGCCACAGCTAAAAGGAATGAAGCCATAGCCTTGAATTGTGCCATTGATCCCCAAAAATAAATAAATAGAAGAGAGTGAATTGGGCAGAAGTGATTAGTGCTTGTTTGATTTGATAAAAAGGCTTGGATTTTAATGGGTATTTATAGGGTTCAATGAAGGAGATGCGGACCCAAAATAAAACTTGGCATAATTGTATTATGTTGACAAATGATTGAGCATTTTAGGTCCAGGAAGTAAAGGAAACTTTCTTGTTCAAAAACAAACAAATAACTAATAAAAAAGGAAACTTTGGTATCATATGGGTATTATGTGCTCGCAATATGTAATGAAACTTCTAAAAATGAAAATCTAATTAGGCTTTGGTGTTTTTATTTGAAAACTTCAATGATTTAATGTCAACAATCTGAGAGTCTCCATTTAGAAAAAATAAGAAACAATCTAAAAAGTCCAATAATGACAATGTCAATTTGCATGTGGTTTCAAATTTTGAGTAACCTAATAATGTGAATTTGATACCAAAATAACAGAATGAAAAAGACAATATAATGGAATTTGAAAATCTGGACATGATATAATGATTTAGAAGGTAGTGATTGGAATTAACTACTTATCTTTTAAACATAATGTACGTTGTATAATCATGTGATGTGAAATGTGAAGATTTTCAAACAGAACACTTAAAAATTGATTAATTTGAAAACACATTCATATAATTCCAATTCTCAATCATTTAATTTTGATTATTTTTCATATATTTTAAATCATACTTTCTTTATAAAGTCCTAAATAATAATTATTCAAAAATAATTAGATGGAATAGCTTCTATATATTCTTTTCATGGTGGATAAATGAGTTATAAACGGTCTACCCATATGAATGAAAAGAAAGGGATTATGAGAAGAACCCATTCTATATAACACTTGAGCCATGATTCATGTGATAAAAACATTTGCTCTTAAGCTCTTGAGAGTGAGAGGGTTTTGTTTGAAATCCTTTAATTCGTGAATAAGAAAGACATTTTATCTACTTTATTCTCTTCATTGTTGAGGATATGACATTAAAATAACTGCCTCACACATAATTTTTTTTGCTGCTTTTTGGTCTTTTTTTCTTTTTTTTTTTAAAAAACAAAATTGAAAGGAGGCAAAAGCCTAATGCTATGTTTGATTAAAATCTATTAATAAATTTATTTCATTTGAAAAAAATACACGAGAAAGAAAATAAAATAAAAATAATAAAATTAAAGAAGATATTTTAGTATTATGAAATATATTGGTAAATTAATATGAAATTTATTTAAAAATTCTATCTATTTTATTAGAATTTAATTAAAATATAATTAATTTCATACAAGTTTAAATATATAGGATTCTAAATTAATTTTTACTTTATTTAAAATACATAAATTTTATATTTGTAAATAAATTCTATAAATGTTATGGATTTCAACCAACATAATCTAACAGCCGAATTAGAAGACAGGAACAGGAGGTGTGAAAAGCTCCCTCACAAGACATGTTTCCTTTTTTTTTTCTTTTCTAATAGAGAATTTTGAAGGAATAAGGGGTCAAACAACCTTCCGAACTTATAGCTTAGGATCAATTGAGTTTAAATTCAATTATTTTAACAAATAGGTTAAGAATTTCTATTTAAATCTAAATTTTGAAAAAAATTATAGGCATATCTATCATACTTTTTATTTAAATTTATTAAACAAAAAGAATTTAAATAAATATTAATTTTAATATTAAAGATTATTTTCTATTTTATTAAAAAATATTTAAAATTAACAATTATTGTCTCTATTTCACTATCATCGCCGACTTTGCCAAACTATATCATCAACACTGTTGCCGTTAATTTCATTGATTTTAATAAAACTTTGAATCTATTTAGTCTTTGAATAAAAATTATGAACTTATTTATTAAAATAATTGAAATTGAACTTAGATAATCTTGAGAGACAAGCTTTAGGGGATATTTGATCCTTTGATGAAATGGTTAAATTATTAATTAGTTAAGCAGTGATATGCTAGAGTTCTCCATGATAATTGGGCTTCGTATTCCTTTCCCATTTCTTAATGGCACCAAAAGTGTCCTATAAATCAATTCAACAATCTCATGCAAAATGAAATAAATGGTTATTAATTTTGAATTTAGTTTTATTTTAGTCATAAAATTTCAAATTGATATATTTTAATCATTTAATTTTAATTATATTTCTATTTAGTCATTTCACAAATAAAATATTAATATAAAAAAATAACCAATAAAAAAATAATTAAAAAAAAATGACATAATGACTATATTGTTACAAAAAATAAAATTAAATGATTTATAATTAAAATAAAATTAAATGTAAAGTTTATTAACTATTTACAATATTATTTCAATAAAACATAAAAAAATTATATAATCATGTTCCAATATTATATATATATATAGCCACCAAATTAGTTCCACCTCTATCTTTCGTTTATTTTCGTTTATTTTGACCTTTCTTCGATTATTTGCAAGTTTGTTACAAGCAACACTAACAAAACTCATCCAATAACACATAGCAAATGAGAAATCAAACCCATGTAACCTGGAAAATGAATCATCTATAGAACTAGACCTCTATGTTTTTTTTTTTCTTTTATTTCTACAATAAATTTGCTCTATATCTTATATTAGTTTCAATTATATTATATTATAAAAATTACTTTTTTGGTTTCTGTTTCTATAAATTACATATCTATCTATATTAACCTTTTATAAAAATAAATTTTATAATATACACTCATAATATATTTTAATAAAATCATTTACTCTTTTTTTTTAATTATATGCTTGCATAAATAAATATGGAAGGTAGTATGTATACATTTGATTGAATTTTTTATATGAAGAAATTGTTCTTTTTTTTTTCTATTTATTCTATTAGTTAAATAATCTTTTCATATGTCCAGTATTTTTCAGATAATAATTTTTTATTATTTTAGTTTTATTAATAATTATAAATTCCACACATATATAATGGATTTAATTATTTTTTTATTACTTATTCCATTGAACTAACAAGTTGTTTGCATATCACATGTTTCTTTTTATTTTTTTTTATTCATGATCCAAAGTTTTAGAATTTTTGTTTATATCTTACCTCTTTACACACACATATATATATTTGAATAAATATGAATCTTCTTAAAAACTAAAATAATTTATAATTATATAGTGACTAAAATAAGTCTATGCTTACAATATTTTTTTCTTTAAATAATAATTTTATTTTAAATAAGTCATATATTTTTATCATATTTATATTAGCATTTAATGTTATAATTAATATTTAATATAATATATCACATTAAAATCTCATGTCTCTTTTTATGGAAGTTATATGTGACATGATTTTATAAAATTTTATTTAATAAACTTACATAGAAAAAATGGCATTCTTTATATATAGACAAGAGATGTAGTATCTTTTTGGCTAATTCACTATGAAATGAACAGAGAATTTGTATAAGGTGTAATTTAAATTAAATTAGTAAACAAATGAATTGCGTCCTATGGTTTACGTTATCTTTTTCTCCACAAGATGGGACGAGATTTGAACAATAGTTGTTGAAAATCAAAATAATTAAATCTATTATATATCAAATTAATAAATAATCCATATATATTTATTAATTTTAAATGATAAAACATATATCAATCACCTACTACTAAATATTCCTATATATATATATCTTAAATGCTAATAAAGAATATAATAAAAATTTATGATTTATTTAAATATAAGATATTATATTCTTAAAAGATAATTATAATAAATATAATAATTGGTATAACTACTATATATTAATAATAAATTTAATTATCTTTCTATAAAATATATATTTATATTCATATACATATACATATAAAAATAAAATAAAAATATTAATATAGTAAAAAATTAAAAATTTTAAATTTGGATCATGAAAGTAGTTAAAAGAAATTTGTGGCATGATTGGAAACTTATTGATCTAAGTAGAAGAAAATTTCAGTCTATATATATATGTGATATTAAAAAATAAAAATAATAAAAATAAATAGCAATAATTCTAATAATATATTTTTTTAATATGGACATATAAGAATTTACTAGTGCAATAAAATAGATAAAAATTAAAATAAATATATGTACTTCTTATGTTTATTTATTAAGTATATAACAAATATAAAAATTTTGCAAATATATGTTGTAAAATTTTCATAAAAGACTAATATGTACATAAATAGAAATATCATAAGAATAAAAATAAAAATTATATTTTATACTAATATTATTATAAATTAAATTTATATATAATATATAAAATAAGTAAAAATAATTATACAATAGCACAAGCAAAATATATATATCCCTTATTTGTTATATATATATCTAATTTAGATAAGAATTTGTAAATTGTTCTTGTATAAACCTTTTTACTATTTAAGAATGTAATATGTGACTAACTCTTCAAGAATAAAGTGTGCAAGAAAATATTCTTTATATAAGAATAATAATAAGCTCGTTTATTTCTTGTCTCTATATTCTTATATTTAACAACAGAGATACATGGCTTCAAAAAAAAAAAAAAAAACAATGATACATCAAGAATTACAAAACAAATAAGGCAGAAAACCTGCCTTGATCCGAACTCAATCCATTCAAAGCTTCAAGAAAGCAAGGATAGACAAGACCAAAGAGGAGAAAATCATGGCACCAGAAATTCCAAAAGAATAAGCAGCAGCTCCCTTGTCCATGGTTGGTGATGGGGCCGGAGCCATCCCAAATTCTTGAGCTTCAACACTTGAAAAATACATTGCCACAACCAAGAGGAGTGAAGCCATAGCTTTGAGTGTCCTCAATGGTGCCATTGATTGGAAAATACAAAAGGGCTCAGATGCTAAGAAAGAAAAGAAAGAGAAAGTGAAATGTGGAGATGATTAGTGTTTATTTGATTTAATAAAAAGGACCCCGGTTTTGCAGGGTATTTATAGGGTTTCTATATGAAGGTATGTTTGTGGACCCAAAAGAAAATTATGATTAGGTGAACATGTTGACAAGTGAGAGCAATTCAATTCCAGCAAGTAAAGGGAACTTCCATATCATTTGGGTATTGGTTGGTTGGGTTCCAGCCACATGGCTTTGTGGTATTTAGCTACTTCCATGCAAATTATTAATTAAGAATCCTAATTAACGTCTAATTGAAGTATTAAAAATTGGCACTTTTAGCTTTGGTGTTTATATTTGAAACGTTCAATGATTAATGTCATATTCAAAAACTTAAAAAGTCCAACGGCACTGTCAATTTGCTTTTGAGTTGGAATTCCAACAGCCTTATTGGACACTTCAAGAAAAAAGGAAAAAAAAAAAAACCTGTTGGCCATTAGTTATGGAGGGCTCTTACAACACATGGAGGATCGAATTACAAACGATTCAAGTCTTAATTCACGAATCTGCTCTAGCCTTTATGTATTAGGCTAGAATTATTTCATAAACTATAGAAACAAATTAAAACGCAGAAATACAAATACAATAGAAGAGAGACTGAATATTCAATCTTAGAAATTTATTACTTAAATTAAATATATATATTATAGTAAATAGAAAAATAGTACATATGTATGAACATTTTATGCTTTAGCCAAATAAATTATTTATACTATTGATTTATATGTAGGCATATACACTTAGAATATCATTCACATATATGTATCGGAATAAGATAGTGTTGAAGAAATTTTTGCAAGAGAGGAAGAGAGATTTTTCTTAAATAGGAGCACAATTGTTGCTCTAGTGAGGTAGCAGTCCTTGTACAGTGACTAAGATAGAGTATGGAAACAATTGATCATTGTAAAACATTGGTCCTTTAGCAGTCGCGACAGTATGATGAGCGAAATAGTTCTATATATTAATTATTTTCTTATTTTTCACTGTATAATTTGAAACTTTTGGTTATCTAAAGCTTAGGCAGCCTTCGAACAAACTGATGTGTTTAAGACGGTATTCCCAAGTGTACTAACTTTTTTTATAATAAAAGCAGTAAAACACTCCAAGGTCGATATCTCAAAAAACTATAAGATCACTTGTTATATAGACAAATTATCAACATAAAATAATAAAAGTAAAACTAAACACTTTAAACCAGTATTTTTGAGAAATAATATTCATAAAATAAAGTAACTAAACAATAAATAAATATGCAACATAAATACTTATGATTTAAAATTATATGCTAAAGACAATATTTAGTTTAGCTAATTACTTAGTAATCTTTTTGTTTCACTTCAAGCCTAGATTGAAGGAATGAGATGGTAATGTGCATTTTCTTTTAATCACTCAAACTAATGACACAACTAAAGTTTCTTCTACTAATAAAGATTGAAGCAAAGATAGTGTCTCTAATATATTTAACATAAAATATTTTCATTATTAAATTAATATGACGGTTATCTAACAATAATGATTGAAACTAATAAATATATAAAGATAAAGAAATCACTCATTAAATAAATAAATAACAAATTTCATACAAAAGTAAAAATATTAAACTAAACACTTATAAAAGCTAGGCTAACATATTTAACTCGATGATCATGGTATTGAATAGAAAAATATACAAACAAAATAGAAAATAAAAACTCCCTTAAAATTTAAAATCCTTCAAGTAGGAAGATGTTTGGTCCTTGCTCTGCACTTCTTGAAAAGTTGTTTAGATATTAAAAGAATAATGAAAACTAAGAACTAAATGTTTGTAGAAAATTAACTATAGAGAATTGTAGATATAAAAATGATGAACAAATATAAATAGGAGATGTAGCAGAGAACTAATAGGAGAAATATATCCAAGATAAATCTATCTAATAGATAAGACAATAGGTATCTTTATCTCTATCAAAATTATCTTATAAATTACTCTTAATATAAATCCTAATAATAATACAAAATAACTTAAATGTCCCCTTGGACCTTGTAATTTTCGACTAGCCCAGCAAATAATAGTCCAATTTGACAAAAGTAATTTTATTTAAATTCTTTTTTGAGTATTTTTTTCTATATTTTTCTTTTTTGGCTAATATTATTTGAAAATAAACAATTAACCTTAAATGGGGTAAAAGTACATATTTTTATCATATTATATAGAAAAATATATAATTAGAGCTCTAAATATATTTTAAATAACTACATATAATTTGGACTTTTTACCAACTTAACACCAATCTTAATTAGTATCGTAGTTCATTATTTTATGTATAGATATTATGAGTGAATATCACAATTCACTCTTTTATGCACTCAAAATTTATTCATAGATATTAAATTTTGAGCGAAAGGTGACTATTGGAATTGTTAAGAGTGCAATAACCATAAATAAGAATTGATATTAGTTAGAATCTTGGCTTATTGCTTGGTCTCAAATTGATAATTTAAGTTTTGGTCCTTCCTCACAACTTCTATGCTCTTTGATAATTTTATAACTTAGTGATTTGAGATTCTTTAATACTCTTGCTTAATTACAACATGAATTAGAAATTACGTAGTTTATTTATAGAATTTATTTATAAATCTAAAATTTATATGTTTAGATAACGTGAGAATTGATTTAGTATTCTACATAGTCAAATTTATGAGGAATTGGTTATAGTTAAACTAAATTCTAATAAAATAAGTAGAGTTTCTAAATGAATTTCATATTAATAAGTTAATATATTTCATAATACCAAAATTTCTTTTAACTATATTTTTTTTATTTTAATTTCTTTCTCATATCTTTTTCTCAAATGAAATAAATTCTTTTAAAAGTTCAACTAAATATAACATTATAAAGTATTTGAATTAACTATAAAATGCTACTCTATTCGGTGAACAACTGGGTAGTGAGAACTTGACATATCTAAATAGAAAAACTAAAACATAATTGGTTTAGATTTACTCTAATATCATATCAAATTTTGAAGAAGTTAGGAAGTGATGAATGAAAGAGGTAAAGTGGTGGATCTATATTAATAAGAATTCGTTCATTATAAAGTCTGACTACTACCAAAACAGCTAGAATTAATCAATTGTATGATTGGTTTTTACCACTTATTAGCTATAAGACAATTTTATATTTCAACAATATAGAGTGGGAGTAAAGTTATTGCCATTTGGACCAACTCCTAATTTATTTAATCCTTGTGACTTCTGGATATCGAGATTTTTTTTCTTAACTGTTTGGAGATTATATTACTCAAGATCAAGAAGGTCTTGATCCAAAATTATGTAAATAAAACAAATAGAAAATGATTTGCATAAACTAATTATAGGAAAAAAATAAAATATTAATATAATCCTTTTCATAATAACTTAAATGCATATGCTAAAACAAATAAATAAATAAGTTCCAAAAGAAATTATTCACCGGATAAACCCATTTTATTTCTTATCTCTATATACATCAAGTTTAACAATCAAATAAAGCACAAGGCCAGACTAACTAGCTCAACCATTTAATGCCTCAAGAAAGCAAGAAGAGACAAGACAAAAGAGGAGCAAATCATAGCCCTTGAAATCCCAGAAGAATAGGCAGCTGCCTCGTCTATGGATGGTGATGGGGCTGGTGCCATCCCAAATTCTTGAGCTTCAACATTTGCAAAATATATTGCCACAACCAAGAGGAATGAAGTCATACCCTTGAATGTCTTCATTTGTGCCATTGATTTGAAAAACACTTTTTCTAAGAAATTGAAGAAGGAATTGGCTTTCAAATTGGATGCTAAAAACAAAAGAGGAAGAGAGAGGGGAATGTGGAAAATCGATTAGTGGTAATTTGATTTGATGAAAAGATATGAGTTTTGAAGGGTATTTATGGGGTTCTATATCAAGGAGTGTGGACCCAAAATAAAATTTTGAACGGGGGGAACATTTTGACAGGTGAGAGCAGTTTGATTCCAGGAAGTAAAATGAACTTTCATATGATTTGGTGATTGGGTTCCAGCCACATGCTTATTAACGCGTGTAGAAGGCTTTATTAGAAAAATGAAAAAGAAAAAAAAAAAAGAGAAGAAGAAGAAGAAGAAGAGTAGGCTTTGGCCTTCTTGTTGAAAGTTCAATAACTAGAGTCACGTCACCAATTGTAACAAGTCATTGTACCCAAAAGAAAGAGCAAAAAGTCTAAATGAGCATGTCAATTTGTTATTGGCTATTAGATTTTGATTATTGCGAGTTTGCACATGAAGCATGCATGGAATTACTGTCCAAGTCTTAAGACACGAATTAGCTCTAACATTTTAAATTGATTTGTTGAAATGCAATTGGGTATTATCTCAAGCAAAGATTCTTTTTATTTTGCTCTAATGTCTAATAATTAATAATAATAAATGAGGAAAGAAAAGAAGAAAATGGGAGAGAGAGAAGAGAAAGAGAAAAGAAGAAATATCCCAAAACTGGGCATTTGGCCCATTGCAGAATTGTTTTGGGTTGCCATTTCTAGTTTTCAATCCAAGAATTTTACAAAAATGTTATTTGATGAGTTTAAATATCCCAAAACAATCATCTTCGTTCGAGTCACCATTTAGATCAATTGCTGCTGAGCTGGTGCTGGAAGATGAAGATGAAGATGAAGCTTTAGATTTTCCTTTTAAAAAGGCGGTTTCTGATAATTGTTTGATCAATTGTAAGAAATCTTTTTCTGTTTGAGCTGCCGCTAGCTTTGGAATAATGAAAGACTTCTGTGCCAGGAAAGTGGTCTATTCTTTCGGAGGTAGCAATAAGCTATTTTTTGAAAGAAAACTTTGTACCATCTTTAGAGATAATTTTTCTTGGTGGTTAAATTTATCCCACTACTTCGGGCAATGATAGTTTCTCCATCTGCTGCTTGGTTGAAATGAAAATACCATACACATACCCAGGGGAAAAAGAAGTTTGAACAAAATAGAAGTAAGGGAGCAAAACGTCTTTCTATTTTGTTGGGTTTATAGTGAGCTTTGAATAGATTAAAAAAAGGTAGAACTTCTGGAATTATGGTCTCTGAAACATTGCCATAAAAATTCCACCATTGTTTAAACCAATATGGGATTTTTGAAGTTTGGATTGTGCTTGTCTCGAAGTAGAAAAGCCAAGAATGGCTTTGTCATTCGTTTTGTAAAAGAAAGGTATTAAACCAAGCTTGTTGGTAATCCCAATAGTTGAAAGAAGTATTTAGGATTGAAGGGTAGGTGCTTTGGAGGGAGGTTGGAAAAGATCTTGGTCAATGTAAATCCATTCCCCAATCTGAAGGGTGGAGGATCCTTTGGATGGTGCATGTGGAATATGCAGGGTCTTTGTGGTCTTTATACTTTTTAAAGTGTTTGAATTTTGTAGAACCAATTACCTCAATGATAGACTGGTAGTAAGATTGGGGTTTTGATTTATTCCAGGGTTTAAAGTACCATCATGGAGGGAAAATTTTTGAAACTAGTTTTGAGGGGCTTTCTGTACAGAATCCTTCCTCAATAGTTAAAATGCTTTGAAAGTTTTACTTTTCTACATATTCATTGGATTTAAAAAGTTTTGTTTGTGACAAAACTATTTCTTGTGAGTTAGGCTTTGAAATACTTTGAGAGCTCTGAGATAGATTTTGAGAAAAAATTACTATCTCAGGTTTTGGAAAAGGGATAGAGAGTATACCTTTATCTTTGTTTGAAGAGGAGGATGACTTTGGAGAAATTTTTGGTTGGACTTCAGTCCTTGGTACTTGCTTTGAATATTCTTCGACCATCTTTAAAAATTCGGGAGTTTGCTGTGCAAGCCACTCCTAAATATGGAATTATTTTTGGGCCGGGTCTTCTTCTATTTCTTCCTAGATGATCTCAATCCAGGTCCTGATAGGCTTTGAAGAGGAGGGTAAAATCTCCCTTTTCGGGCTTTGAACAGCTTTTGTATTTGCTGTTGGCTTTTCCTCTTTGTCTTTTACTCTCGATTTTCTTGGCATTGTCACTCCTGTTTTTGAAGGAACTCTCTGGTTAGAAAGTCTGGAATTGAATTCGAATCTCCTCTTATGTATTCGATTTCAAAATAAAAAACGGAAAGAATGGCTTGCCATCTGGCAAAAATCTGTTTTGAAGCTATATTTTGAACATCTTTTTGTAATACTTCTTTTGCGGATTTACAATCAATTCTTAAAAGAAATTTTTGATTTAAAAGGTTGCTTTGAAATTTTAAAATGCATAAAACTATCGAAAGAATTTCTTTTTTGATAGTTGAATAATTCTTTTGTGTATCATTCGAGTGTGCAGAAGTAAACTGGACAATACATTCTTTGTTGTTTTGAACTTGTTTGAGAATTCCAACATATCTTAAATTTGATGCATCAGTTTCAACAATTTTGAATGCAGATGGATCAGCTAGGTGTAAACATGGAATTTCAGAAACTTGCTTTTTAATGCTTTGGACAATCTTTGTATGCTCATCAGTCCATGCAGGGGGATTTTTCTTTAGTCTATCATGGAGGGTTTTTGCTAAACAGTTCAAATTTGGATAAAAATCCATGACATAATTTAAACTACCAAGGAACCTTTGCAATTGAGTTTTTTCTAAAATTTTATCTAGAAATTTTGAAGTAAAAGCTAGAGACCTTTCAATTGGGGTGATAGTTCCCCGGGAGATGTAGTTGTCCAAGAAATCTAATTTTCGTTTGGAATAAAGATACCTTGGACTTTGAAACTACTAGACCATTTTTCTTAACAACATAGAAAAATGTCTCCAAATGTTTGAAATGTTGCTCTAGAGAATTTGAAAAGATTAGCACAACATCGATATAAACAATACAAAACTTTGAATAAGGATTGAAAATGTCATTCATGATTTTTTGAAATTCAGAAGGAGCATTTTTTTAATCCGAAAGGCATCACATTCCATTCGTATTGACCAAATGGAACTGTAAATGCAGTTTTGTACCAATCTTTAGGATGAATCTAGATTTGCCAAAATTCCGATTTCATATCAAACTTTAAAAAAAATAAAAGTGGAATGAAGCTTTTAAAGAAGATCTTTTTTGTTTGGAATGGGGTATCTAATCCACTTTAGAGCTTTATTCAAAGGTTTGTAGTTAATCACCAACCTAGGTGTTCCTCTTTCTATCTCACTATTTTTGTTGACATAGAAGGCTGCACATGACCAGGGGGATCTGGATTTGGTAATTAAACCCTTTTACTCTAAATCTTTTATTTCTATTCTACAATGGCTTTCAAGGGTTTCATTCATTTGGATAGGTCTCGCTTTAATAGAAATTTTTTTGTCACTAAAATCGTTTTCATATGGTAAATCCACCATATACTGTTTTCTTTTCCAAAAAGCGTTAGGAAGATCATAACAAACTTCTTTTTCAATTTTCTTTTGCAAATCAGAAATTTTTCTTTGGACAAACTTATTTTGTAATTGGCTTTGGATTCTTTTTAAACCCATATCTTGTTTTAGGTGGAAAAGCTGGGTTTGTTTTCCTTTAATCAAAGCATTTATCTCAAAATTATAAATTGAGTGAGCTTTTATAAGACTGAGATTTCTCTTCTTGGATTTTTCTAAAAAAGAAAAAACAATCTTTGAATCTTTAGTTTTAAAAATGATACTAGCAGTAGTTACTTTGAAAGGAGTAATTAAATTGATAAAAGAAGTTCCCAAAATAACAGTTTGCTGTAAATCCTTTCTAAGAATAAAAATATTTTTTAGAGCAATATTGTTGTTTAGAATTGTAGCTTCAGTTTTCCCCGCAATTCTGATCTTTGAACTATTGGCTGAGGTGAGCCTTTCTTTAGTTTCTTGATGATATCTTTTAGGAACTAGCTCATAATTGATACGGTTGAGGTCTGCTCCCGTATCAAACAAAGCTATAGTTTATATCTGGAAATCATTAGGAAAAATGAGTTTTATTTGAATCAAATATTTTTTTGAGGTTATTTCTTTTAAAACATTAATGAAGTTTTCTCGGACATTTTCAGAAACCTCAAGAGTTTGAAAATCATTATCTTCTCCAGAATCAGAATCACTATTTTGTTTAAGAATCAAGCTTTGAAGCAAAACAAAATCATTTTGTTATTTTTTTTTCAAATCTTTGAGTTCTGTTTTAATGGCTTTGATTTCTTTTTGAAGTTCTTGGATAGTAGGGAGAGGGTTCTTTAATTTTTTTCCTTTTTCCAAGATCATAGTAAGATTATAGGTGTTCTTACTAGAAGAAGGAACGAGGGTTTCCGTTCTTAGAATTTCTTTCAAAACTTGTTTTTGGATTTGAAGGTCATTAATATGCTTGACGGCTTCAAGAAGAGCTTCTTGTTGCCTAGTGAGCATATTAATATTCTTTGGAATATCATCTGATTCTGATTCAGAATAATCGGATGAGGTTTTAATTTCAATAATTTGAAACTCTTCCTCATTATTCAAAAATTCTGATTCAGAAGAATCAACAAGAAGAGCTGAAATTTTGCTCAAAATTTCTTCTTCTATTTGAAGCTCATGAAGTTTTTTAGAAAACTTGCAATACTTTGAAGTGTGACCCTTTTTCCCACATTTGTAGCAAGTAATTTTGCTAAAATCTTTTTTGGAATTTTGTTTTGTAAATTTAGAAGAGGATGGTCTTTTCTAGAAATTCTCTTTGTTTTTTGGTGCTTTCCTATTTTTGAAAAAATATTTTTTCTTAAAAGATTTAGAAAAATCTTCTTTGCATTTTCCTTTGCAGGTAGGGGAAGGTTCTATAGGATTATACTCAAACTGGTTACAAAAGTTACCTAGCTCCTGCCTAGTCTTCTTCATTTCCCATTTCAGTTGTCTTTGGAGTTTAAGGTCATGGCAAATCTTCAATCCCTCTTTCTGAGTAAGGCTAACTAATTCACCATAAGTGTAGAAATCATAAGGGATCTGGCCATTATGGGCTTCTCTTATGGTATTCCTAACACTTTCACCTAGTATCTTAGGTAAACCAGCTAAGAATTTCTCTTTCCAGAAATGTTGGTTTGAATCTTCCCTAAGCATGACTCTGGTCAAGAAAGTATCTTTATAAGCTTGGAAGTTGCTAAGTTTTTTACAGGTTAGATTACTGAGAAGCTCAGCATTCTTATCTTTTAGTAGAGAAGGGTCTCCTATGAAATGGAGGGAAATCGTCAAGATTAAGGTTGACACAGCATCCTCAATAGGATTTCCTAGCTCATCTAAGATGGGGGTCCCTTCTATGGTGGTTTGGATGACACCTAGGATTTGGAGTTGTTGTGCTTGTGTGAAATGGTAATCCCATCATCCTTTAAGCTGGCCAGAAAATCCAGCTATAAGGAGCTCAGCAATGGCACTATCGGAGGTACCGCTTTAGGTTTTGTAGGCATTGGCTGCCATGGTCATCTGTTGTAAGAGACCAAGAATGTTATATTCTGACATTCTATATATATTCCATTCATAGATGGAAGAGACATTGAATCTAGATTAGATGAGAATTTTATTTCTATTTTCTATCCCTAGATCTGGGGCAGTATTCCTAGAAGTATGCCAAGTCAATCTAGGGGCTTGCCATCCCAATCTGTTGATGTTGGAAGGTTTTTCAGTGACACTTTCAAGCTCTGAATCATTAGATTCATCACTTTGGGCTTGATCTATAGCACTGATATTCCTACTGCTTTGAGGAGTATTAGGTACTAGGTTTTTGGAGGACTCGGAAGTGGCTAATTTGCTATGTTGTTCCCTGACTGCTCTAGCAAACTCAGTTTGCTTCTGAAATTGGTCTTGACTAGGCTTTGAGATCTGGTAGGGTTTGAAGACTGGGTTTTTTAGCTTTTCTGTTTGGCTTATCTCTTTTGGATGACCAGTGTTGGGAATTGGAGAGGTGAAGACTATAGGAGGTTTTTGGATTTGGCTTTCTATCCTAACAAGCTGTTTCCTTATTGTGTTAAGACAGGTATTTGAGAAATTGTTCTGTTGAACAATATTTTTGACATTTTTTTCAAGCTCTTCTCCTACTAATTTGTAGGGTGTGGCTTCTATTTCATTCTCTCCATAAGAAATGGTTATCTTCCTAAAGGGAGGATGTTCAGACTGGATGGTTTGGTTTTCTTCAACCTTCCATTATGGAGTCTTGTTCCTTACAGTAACAGGACTAATGAGTTTTTCTTTAAAAGGATAAAGAATACTATTTTCTTTGCAATAAATCTGAAACCAATCAAAAAATTTAATTTGGATTCTGTGTTGTATGCAAAATTGGTAGTATCTTTCTTGGATATTGTCCTTTTCTTGTAGAAAATGTTTAAAAAATCAAAGTTTTTTGGAATGGTTTTTCTTTGAATAGAAATCTTCATGTAAAAGCTTTTTATTGATTAGAAAATCTTTTAAAATAATGTTGATTTCTGCTTCTAGATTTTGAGTTATTGCAGATAGTGATGGTGAAGAGGGGGTAAAGACGGTCTCTATATCATCATTTTTTTTTGTTCATTGTAAACAGGTGTAGGGATATTGCTTTGGTAATCAACATTTTGTAATATGATGTTTGAGCTTGGTATATCAGATGTTGAAAATCTTGGTTGTGTTGGTTCTTTGTAAGGGGCATAAATAGCAGAAGGTGTTTTTTATACTCTTCCAATATTTATGGTCGAGGTTGAAGAATCATCATAAGAAAATGATGATTCTTTGAAAGGAGAAATTCCATATTGAGGAGTGGCTTGCACAGCAAACTCCCGAATTTTTAAAGATGGTCGAAGAATATTCAAAGCAAGTACCAAGGACTGAAGTCCAACCAAAAATTTCTCCAACGTCATCATCCTCTTCAAACAAAGATAAAGGTATACTCTCTATCCTTTTTTCAAAATCTGATATAGTAATTTTTCTTCAAAATCTTATTCAAAGCTCTTAAAGTATTTCAAAGCCTAACTCACAAGAAATAGTTTTGTCACAAACAAAAATTTTCAAATCCAATGAATATGTAGAAAAGTAAAACTTTCAAAGCATTTTAACTATTGAGGAAGGATTCTGTACAGAAAGCCCCCTCAAAACTAGTTTTAAAACTTTTCCCTCCAGGATGGTACTTTAAACCCTGGAATAAATCAAAACCCCAATCTTACTACCAGTCTATCCTTGAGGTAACTGGTTCTGCAAAATTCAAACACTTCAAAAAGCATAAAGACCATAAAGGCCCTGCATATTCCACATGCACCATCCAAAGGATCCTCCACCCTTCAGATTTGGGAATGGATTTACATTCACTAAGATCTTTTCCAACCTCCCTCTAAAGCACCTACCCTTCAAGCCTAAATACTTCTTTCAACTATTGGGATTACCAACAAGCTTGGTCTAATACCTTTCTTTTACAAAAAGAAGGATAAAGCCATTCTTGGCTTTTCTACTTCGAGACAAGCACAATCCAAACTTCAAAAATCCCATATTGGTTTAAACAATGGTGGAATTTTTATGGCAATGTTCCAGAGACCATAATTCCAGAAGTTCTATGTTTGTTTAATCTATTCAAATCTCACTATAAACCCAACAAAATAGAAAGACGTTTTCCTCCTTTACTTCTATTTTGTTCAAACTTCTTTCTCCCTTGGGTATATGTATGGTATTTCCATTTCAACCAAGCAGCAGATGGAGAAATCATCCTTGCCCGAAGATTCAAAGTTAAATGGTGGGATAAATTTAACCACCAAGAAAAATTATCTCTAAAGATGGTACAAAGTTTTCTTTCAAAAAATAGCTTCTTGCCACCTCTGAAAGAACAGACCACTTTCCTGGCACAAAAGTCTTTCATTATTCCAAAGCTAGCGGTGGCTCAAACAGAAGAAGATTTCTTACAATTGATCAAATAATTGTCAGAAACCGCCTCTTCAAAAGGAAAATCTAAAGCTTCATCTTCCACTTCCAGCACCAGCTCAGCAGCAATTGATCTAGATGGTGACTCGAATAAAGATGACTGTTTTAGGATATTTATGCCCATCAAATGACATCTTTGTAAAGCCCTTGGATTGAGAACCAGAAATGGTAGCCCAAAATAATTCTGCAATGGGCCAAATACCCAATAAATAAATAAAAAAAAGTCTTTTTAAAAGAAAAGAAAGAAGACAAAAGACTCTACACCGTTATTTTTTTTAAAGTAAAAGATTCCTTACTGTTGAAGTGTGGCAGACAACTCTTGCAAAAGACATGGAGCCCCTCACTCCATTATCAAAAGCATCCAAAGAACGTGGAGCCCCACACTCCATTATGAAGAGCATCTAAAGCAACAATTATGGAGCCTTAAAGCTGAAGACCTCTATAAATAGAGGAGCTACCAAAGAAGAAGGCAGACTGAAAAATAACAAGAAACTCTTGTATACTTCAAGTCATACCATTAGAAATATAGTGAGAAAAGAGAGCGTGAGAGTGAGAAACTACATTCCTCTTATATTCAACTACAGTTATATTTCTTTTGTTTAAAGCTTTCATTTTAAGGCTTTTATTTCAAAGTTTGTATATCTTTTGTTTAAAGCTTTCATTTTAAAGCTTTTATTTCAAAGTTTGTATATTTGTTCATCTATCAATAATAAATTCTTATTTTCCATTCCTATATAAGATTTAACAAGTGTATGCTCTGTGCTTGCCTCTACTGAGGATCCTGCACACCAGAAACTTGTTAGTCTCACCAATTGGTATCAGAGCCAATAGGGTTCCTGGGAAAAAAAGATTATTTATATAAAAGAGATTCTAAAGTCATTTTAATTTGCATCATATCTCTGATAAATAAACTTGTTCATTTATGCACAGTAGTAAGTCCCGTCGGATTTAAGGGCAGTAAATCTGGTGGCTTGGTCCACGTTTATTTAGAAAGTTATCTTCGTTTATTTTAAAATGAATTTAGAACCTTTTTTCTGTAGATCTTCTTCTTTCTCAAATTCTTCTATCTCTGAGTCTTCAAGATCTAAAGGTTTAGTAAATAGTGAGGAAATCACTATTGAAGATTTTTCAAAGCATATTGATGATTGGGAAATATCCAAGATTTAAAAGAAGCAAATCTATGAGTTTTCAAAGTTTCCTCTCTTCAAAACTGATTTTACTATCAAAACTGAAGAAAGAGATATTCAAATTTCAAAGCCTTTTGAAGAAATTTATCTTTTGAATCCAAAGACGCTCTAGAAGCATAAAGAAAAAGATTATAAATACATTCATATAGGCCTTGTCCAGGCAGGAATAAAGCCCCTTACCAGAGAAGGTTTAGATACTTCCATCTTAGCAGTCCTTAGAGATGTTAGGTTTACAAATTTTTATGATTCTTTATTAGGAACTGTTGAGTCAAGCCTTAATAAAGGACTAATTTCTTTCAATTGTTTTCCAAACATTACAATTTCTTTAAATGACAAAAATATTTTAAAGAGTATTGTTCTTCAAATAAAAACACATAATTACAAAATGCTTGAAAGATCTATTCCGATAGCATTGATTTTCAAAATACATTACAAAGCGATGATTTATGCTTTTGGTTCGAAACACAAACTCCACTCACCAAAAGGAGAAACCTTATTCCTCCAAACAGATCTTTCCAAATCCAATGCAACTATTCCAAAAACTATTCAATGAAAGGATATCACTCTTCTAGAAGAATGCATCCTTGAAGGTGCAACCCAACCTGAATCACCAAAGTAAACAGAGCCAAATATAAATCTCAGAAACATAACTCAGTTTCCAGATGGGAAAGTAAAGCTTACATTCAACAGGAAATCAACCTCTTCTAGATTTTCTGATGATGACTCTTCAACCTCGACCATAGATATTGGAAGGGTATCAAAAATACCTTATGTTATTTATGCCCCTTACAAAGAACCAACTCCATCACAAATACAACCAAGATTTTCAACATCTGATATACCAAGCTCAAACACCATATTATAAAATATTGATTACCAAAGCAATATCCCTAGACCTGTTTACAATGAACCAAAGAAATATAATGATATAGAGACCGTCTCTACCCCCTCTTCACCATCACCATCTGCAATAACTCAAAATCTAGAAGCAGAAATCAACATGATTTCAAAAGATTTTCAAATCAATAAAAAGCTTTTACATGATGATTTCTATTCAAAGAAAAACCATTCCAAAAAACTTTGGTTTTTTAAACATTTTCTATAAGAAAAGGACAGTATCCAGGAAAGATACTACCAATTTTGCATACAAAACAGAATCCAAATCAAATTTTATGATTGGTTTCAGATTTATTGCAAAGAAAATAGTATTCTTTATCCTTTCAAAGAAAAACTCATTAGTCCTGTTACTGTAAGGAACAAGACTCCAGAATGTAAGGTTGGAGAAAACCAAACCATCCAGTCTGAACATCCTCCCTTTAAGAAGATAACCATTTCTTATGGAGAGAACGAAAATAGAAGCCACACCCTACAAATTAGTAGGAGAAGAGCTTGAACAATTTCTCAAATACCTATCTTAACACAATAGGGAAACAACTTGTTAGGATAGAAAGCCAAATCCAAAAACCTCCTATAGTCTTCACCTCTCCAATTTCCAACACTGGTCATCCAAAAGAGATAAGCCAAACAGAAAAGCTCAAAAACCCACTCTTCAAACCCTACCAGATTTCAAAGCCTAGTCAAGACCAATTTCAGAAGCAAACTGAGTTTGCTAGAGCAGTCAGGGAATAGCTTAGCAAATTAGCCACTTCTGAGTCCTTCAAAAACCAGTACTCAATACTTCTCAAAGTAGTAGGAATATCAGTGCTATAGATCAAGCCCAAAGCGATGAATCTAATGATTCAGAGCTTGAAAGTGTCACTGAAAAACCTTCCAACATCAATAGATTGGGATGGCAAGCCCCTAGATTGACTTGCCATACTTCTAGGAATACTGCCCCAGATCTAGGGATAGAAAATAGAAATAATATTCTCACCCAATCTAGATTCAATGCCTCTTCCGTCTATGAATGGAATATAGATGGAATGTCAAAATATAACATTCTTGGTCTCTTACAACAGATGACCATGGCAGCCAAGGTAGACACGGTCTCTATATCATCATCTTTTTTTGGTTCATTGTAAATCTTTTAAGAAAAAATATTTTTTCAAAAATAGGAAAGCGCCTAAAAACAAAGAGAATTTCTACAAAAGGCCGTCCTCTTCTAAATTTCCAAAACAAAATTTCAAAAAAGATTTTAGTAAAATTACTTGCTACAAATGTGGGAAAAAGGGTGACACTTCAAAGTATTGCAAGTTTTCTAAGAAACTTCATGAGCTCCAAATAGAAGAAGAAATTTTGAGCAAAATTTTAGCTCTTCTCGTTGATTCCTCTGAATCAGAATTTTCGAATAATAAGGAAGAGTTTCAAATTGATGAAATTAAAACCTCATCCGATTATTCTGAATCAGAATCAGATGATATTCCAAAGAACATTAATATGCTCACTAGGCAACAAGAAGCTCTTCTTGAGGCCGTCAAGCATATTAATGACCCTCAAATCCAAAAACAAGTCTTGAAAGAAATTCTAAAAACTGAAACCCTCGTCCCTTCTTTTAGTAAGAACACCTATGATCTTACTATGATCTTGGAAAAAGGGAAAAAGTTAAAGAACCCTCTCCTTGCTATCCAAGAACTTCAAAAATAAATCAAAGCCATTAAAACAGAACTCAAAGATTTGAAAGAAAAATAACAAAATGATTTTATTTTGTTAAAAAATAGTGATTTTGATTCTGAAGACGAAAATGATTTTCAAAATCTTGAGGTTTCTGAAAATGTCTCAGAAAATTTCATTAATGTTTTAAAAGAAATAGCCTCAAGAAAATATTTGATTCAAATAAAACTCATTTTCCCTTATGATTTCTAGATAGAAACTATAGCTTTGTTTGATACGGGGGCAGACCTCAACTATATCAATTATGATCTAGTTCCTAAAAGATATCATCAAGAAACTAAAGAGAGGCTCACCTTAGCCAATAGTTCAAAGATCAGAATTGCGGGGAAAACTGAAGCTGCAATTCTAAACAACAATATTGCTCTAAAAAATATTTTTATTCTTACAAAGGATCTTCAGCAAACTGTTATTTTGGGAACTCCTTTTATCAATTTAATTACTCCTTTCAAAGTAACTACTGCTAGTATCATTTTTAAAGCTAAAGATTCAATGATTGTTTTTCCTTTTTTAGAAAAATCCAAGAAGAGAAATCTCAATCTTATAAAAGCTCACTCAATTTATAATTTTGAGATAAATGCTTTGATTAAAGGAAAACAAACCCAACTTTTCCACCTAAAACAAGATATGGGTTTAAAAAGAATCCAAAGCCAATTGCAAAATGAATTTGTCCAAAGAAAAAATTTTTATCTACAAAAGAAAATTGAAAAAGAAGTTCGTTCTGATCTTCCTAATGCTTTTTGAAAAAGAAAACAACATATGGTGGATTTACCATATGAAAGAAATTTTAGTGACAAACAAATTCCTACCAAAGCATACCTATCCAAATGAATGAAACCCTTGAAAACCATTGTAGAATAGAAATAAAAGATTTAGAGCAAAAGGGTTTAATTACGAAATCTGGATCCCCCTGGTCGTGTGTAGCCTTCTATGTCAATAAAAATAGTGAGATAGAAAGAGGAAAACCTAGGTTGGTGATTAATTACAAGCCTTTGAATAAAGCTCTAAAGTGGATTAGATACCCCATTCCAAACAAAAAAGATCTTCTTCAAAAGCTTCATTCCGCTTTTATTTTTTCAAAGTTTGATATGAAATCAGAATTTTGGCAAATCCAGATTCATCCTAAAGATCGGTACAAAACTGCATTTACAGTTCCATTTAGTCAATACGAATGAAATGTGATGCCTTTCGGATTAAAAAATGCTCCTTCTGAATTTCGAAAAATCATGAATGACATTTTCAATCCTTATTCAAAGTTTTGCATTGTTTATATCGATGATGTGCTAATCTTTTCAAATTCTCTAGAACAACATTTCAAACATTTGGAGACATTTTTCTATGTTGTTAAGAAAAATGGTCTAGTAGTTTCAAAGTCCAAGGTATCTTTATTCCAAACGAAAATTAGATTTCTTGGACACTACATCTCCCGGGGAATTATCACCCCAATTGAAAGGTCTCTAGCTTTTACTTCAAGATTTCCAGATAAAATTTTGGAAAGACTCAATTGCTAAGGTTCCTTGGCAGTTTAAATTATGTCATGGATTTTTATCCAAATTTGAACTGTTTAGCAAAATCCCTCCATGATAGATTAAAGAAAAATTCCCCTGCATGGACTGATGAGTGCTATAGATCAAGCCTGTTACTTTTTTTTTTTTTTAAAAAGTCTTTTTAAAAGAAGAGAAAGAAGACAAAAGATTATGCACTGTTACTTTTTTAAAATAAAAGATTCCTCACTGTTGAAGCGTGGCAGACAACTCCTGCAAAAGACGCGGAGCACGTCACTCTATTATCAAAAGCATCCAAAAGATGTGGAGCCCCTCACTCCATTATGAAGAGCATCCAAAGCAACAATGATGGAGCCTCAAGGCTGAAGACCTCTATAAATAGAGGAGTTACCAAAGAAGAAGGCAGACCGAAAAATAACAAGAAACTCTTGTATTCTTCAAGTCATACCATTAGAAATATAATAAGAAAAGAGAGTGTGAGAGTGATAGTGAGAAACCACCTTTCTCTTATATGTATAAAGAGAGAGGAACAAAAAGAATACAAGGACAAAGAAAGAGGTCAGAAGAAGAAATAAAGAAAATGAGGATGGAATTGTATTTGATTGAAATTTATAAAATTTATTTATGAATTTAAAGTTGATGTGCTCTAAATGATGTAAATATTAATTTAGAAGTTTATGTAATCAAGTTGTATAAAATTAGTTATAGTTAAATTAAATTCTAATAAAATATATAGAATTGTCAAATGAATTTAAGTCAATGTATTCCAAAATATTAAAATATCTCTTTCAACTTTATCATTTTCATTTTACTTTCTCTTTTATGTCTTTTTCTCAAATGAAATAATTCTTTAATGGATTTCAACTGGTAAATTACCTCGTTGGTATCAATCTTTTGCCACTTGTTTCTATTTGGTACTAGATTTTTAATTTGTTTTTGTTTAGTGCCTGTCCTATTATTTCTATTACATCCGCCCGGTTATTTTTTGATGACGTAACTGCCGGTTGTCAAAATAAGCTTGCCCTAACTTAACAACCTTTTGTCTTTAGTTAAATTAATTGACACTCTTTTCTTGCTTTTGCCTTTAGCTAAACGACTAACTGCTTGCCTTTGAAAATTGTTTAACTTTCACCCTCCATTATGAAAACTCTTTGAGGTTCCTCTTCCTCATTTCATTTCATAGAAACAAAGCACATTTTCGAGCTTGGATAGCAAAGAACGACAATGTCACTTAAGTGGTGTAAGGGAAAAGACTCACCATAATACTGTAAGTAGAGGACCTCAAGTTCTTGTGTGGTAACACACAAAAATTGAAGTTGTATTTCATGTAAATTAATAGATTTTTATGCATATTTCATGTTCTTGCATCATTTTGAGTTATTTGATCATAAAAACACTAAATATGCAATATTCAATTAAGGTTTTCTCAATACTTGTTACTTTAAAGTAATCTTTTTTATTAATTGAACATTGATGATGTTAGTTAATACTACTTCTATTAACACAATTAATCTATGTTTAAATATTTTAATGGTATTGCATTTTACAGTGCCAAATTTTGAGTACAGTTTGTATTGGCATGATTATGGAGTTGATGGTAGAGGCCAATCTAAACTATGGGATGTGGGAGTTGTTGATTTTTGTAGCTCATATAAGATTTGTAAGTTATAAATAGATTCAATGGTTAGAGAGTTAGGAATAAAACCTGAAAATAGAATCATTATATGGAAGCATCCTAAAAAGAGTATGCATGATAGATTGATAAGCCTTGAAACTAACAATGATGCTTTAGAAATGGCAATGTTTATAGAGGATTGTAAGATGATGCATATTTTTATTAGGGATAAGTTTGGAGGAATAGAAGAAGTTATGGAACCACATGCAAGTGAGTAGGTTGTGAAAAATGTACATGAAATGAGGCAAGGCACCATAGAACGAACAAAATATTGATAATAATAACTATGAGAATAGTGATGCAGATTCCAAGGATAGTGACTTTGTGGATTCTAATTATGACCTCAACAATGAAGATGTTGATGATGATGCCATATTTGAAAAGTTTATTGATAAGAAGCTTGAGAGGGATAGACCATATGGATCTGGTAGTGCTAGGCAACTTGATGAGAAGTCATGTGAAGATTAAAATGTGATAGTGCATCTCCATTAGATGAGCTATTGTCATACTCTTCAACTGATAATAATGATGCAAATTTAAGAAAGCACAGGTGGCTTATGTTTAATGAGAAAAGTGATATGGCCAATCCCAACTTCAAGATTGGAATGCTATTATGTTCCTTCAAACAACTCAAGAATGAGTTAAAAGCTTATCAATTAAAAGTTTCCCAAGTCATATTTGGACCAGAATAAGGAAAAAATACAAGGAAAGGTGCAAGAAAAGATGTTAGTTCTTCATTTGGGCTTCCTTGATGAACAAAGACAAACAAATAGTTCATATCAAGTCAGGATGTTTGACTCAAAACTGTATAAGAAAGGCATACAATAGGCATGTTAATGCCAAATGGATAGTTGAACATTATGTTGAGAGGTTCAGAGTTGATCCCGCTAGGGCAATTGAAGGGATCATACAAGTTGTAAAAGAAGATTGTGGTATTGATGTACCAAGATTTAAAGCATGAAGAGCAAGAATTGCTATATTGAAATTTAAAAATGGTGATGAAATAGAACAACTTTCTAGACTTTATGATTACAAGCTAGAATATTGAGGAGTAATTCAGGAAGTACTATAGTTTTTTATTTGAATGAAGGAGTTTTTAATAGTACGTATGTGTGCTTTGCTGCATTGAAGGAAGGATTTTAATCATCTAGGCCTTTGATATCTTTGGATGGGTATTGGCTTAAAGGAGTCTTTGGAGAGCTTCTCACGGCTATTTCTATAGATGCAAATGACTGCATCTATCTAGTGGCATGGTGTGTTGTCCAGAAAGAAAATAAGGAATATTAGAAATGGTTTTTAGAGTTGCTAACTGAAGATTTGGAGATATCAAACAGTTATAATTGGATCTTCATGAGTGACAGGCAAAAGGTAATTATTCTTCATATTTACTTTTCTTTTCTTTTGTAAGCAATTCATATATATGTGACAATGATTTTGTGTTATGATTTTGGAATAGGGATTTATTCTTGCCATGGAATAATTATTTCCTAACTGTGAACATGAGTTTTGTGTTAGAGATGTGCATAATAGTTTTAAAAAGAAATTTAATAGTCTAGGTCTAAAAGAACTTGTGTGGGGTGGTGCTAGGGTAAGTTATGTCCAGATATTTAAAAACATAATGAACAAGTTAGCTTCAAAGTCAAAACAAGGACATAACTACATGAATATCATTCCCCCCTCATTATTGGTCTAGGTCTCATTTTAGGACTGATGCTAAGTGTAACATGTTATGTGAATTTATCTTAGATGCTAGAACCAAGGTTGTGATAGCTATAAATGAGATTATAAGAACAAAAATAATAAAGAGGATACATAAGAAAAGGGATGCTATGAAAAGAATAACCTCTTATTACTGCCCTAAGATCTTGAAAAGACTAGAAAAACAAAAAGAATTTTGCTGGATGTTTAGAATAGTGGTCTGAGGGTGATAAGTTTTAAGTGGTTAGGCCAGAGGGACAATTTGTAGTTGACAAACAAGAAATAACATGTACATGTAGGAGGTGGGATCTAACTAATATATGTTGTCATATTGTTGTGCAATTTGGTATAGTAATGAAAACCTTGAATTTTATCTACATGAGTATTACAAGGTTCAAACATACTTAAAATACTATAACCATTTGCTTAATCCAACAACTAGTAAAGAATTTTGGCCCAAGTAAACTACCCCATCAATCCTGCCCCCCAAGTAATTGAACCTAAAAAAGGTAGGCCTCCTAAAGGGAGAAGGTTAGAGGAAGAATAAATGGAAGCTCTACTAAAAATAGAAAGGTCACAAAGAAGGGGTTTGTGATGACGTGCACAATTTGTAGTGCTAAGGGCCATAACAGGAGGTTTCATGGTGCTGAAAACTCTACAAGATAGCAACAAAGGAAGGAAAAACTGTGTGTAAGTATAATATAATATTATTACAATTTTACTTCATAAATCTTATATAAACTAATGTGGATATGTTATACTAGGCTAAGAGAAAAATACAAAACGAAAAAGGAAAAAGGGATCCAATGGTGAAAGTAGTGCAAAAAATGTAAGCTACTAATCTAGAACTTGTATTTATCATAATATATTTGTGTTGGTTTATCAAGCTTGTGAGTTGTACTTACAGGTGCAAAAGCATGCTGCCACCAGTTTTAAAATACATGAAGATGATCATGTAGTTTTAAATATATTCACAAATTTAAATGAACATGATCATGAAGATGACCATGGAGCTCCTACAAGGACAGCTTCAACATTTGATAATCTGTCACCTCTAATATCATTATCACAAGTAAAACAAGCAATTTTAATTGTGTAATTCAAAATAGTGGTACTACATATGCTAACTCAGTTGTTTTTTAATAGTTATTTAATGTATACCATTTGTAACACAAGTAAAAATAGCTATAGTCGAGCTTGGCATACCAGCTTATTTAGTTGATTTTCAGGATTATGTTTCATAATAAAAATCGCATTTACAATCATAATAGAAATCACATTTACAATCTATCATATCACTTTCAAAAATTGCAACCAAGAAGACTAAGAGCATTAATGATATATTGAGTGAGCTACCACTAGATCTAGACATTTAAAGACTTTCACAAAGATAGAGATTTGTCCCTACAAAAAAGCCAACATCTGTAGCTAAAGGAAAAAAAGACTTACAAACCTCCAAGATTTCTAAGCAAAGAGGTTGGGAAGAAAGAAAATATTACAACAAATAATAAAGAGGTTAAGACAACAATAAAGCAATAAGATAAAGGCAAACAATTGATGGAAGTGTTATACCAAGAAGAGAGCTTGGCTATCTCTAAGAACTACATAAAATAAAGGAAATAGGATTAGAAAGAAGACTTAGATGAAGAAGACCTAAAAAATTTGTTTTGTGCTTTTGAGATGCTAATCAAATACTATTTTTTTTATTGTTTTGCTGTTATTATCTTGTGGACCTAACATGTGATCCTTTGAAAAATTATTTTTTGAAATGGCTTTAGACAGTTTTGGGTATAAGGTTCATGTGCTCTCTTTTTTATCATATTAGGAACATAATATTATACAGGAATCCCACACCTATTCACTTTTTATTCAAGCATTTGATTATTAAAAGCAATCAACAATCTATATTATTAAATTTTCACTCAATTTGTTACTATACTTATTTATCATCATATTAAAATAATAACCATAAGAATATCTGAAGAAAAGAACATTTTCATTTTATTCATCATCAAAATACAAAGCTTGCTACTTCTTCCAGCAGATATTACTAATAGTTTAACTTCCAACTATATGTGTTATCAAAATACACTCACAGAAAAAAGAAAAAAAAAAGAAAGCTAACCAAAGTATATCTTCCAAATAAGCTAACTAAAGTATATCTTGTAAATCAGAAATCCACCCACAAATAAAAGAAAGCTTATACAGACTACACTTCATGCTTCCTTTTTCTTTTCTTTTTTGTTTTCTTCAACTTTGAGTTAAGTAAATAAACTTCATTGTTTTGCTCATTCAGTAGCTTACTTGTAATGTCAAATTCAAATCTCTCAAACTTAGAATGCCAACGCCTTAACTCTTGCAGCACACCAGTGTCCTCTTATTAACCCATATATCGTGCCACTTAAAAAATCATAGCTTGATCCATATACATGATAATAACACAAATCTTCATTATAATCACAACCATAACAATATAAACTAGGCTTATATCTTATACTTGCTACAAATGAGTATCTCGAAAACTTGGAACTGGGGTTCCTCTTAGCTCGAGAGACAAATAATTTTACAAGCCTTCCACAAGCACAGTTAGAATTCTCAACTCTAAAAGTGTATTCCTTCGGGTTACACAGATTCAGCTGTTTCTTGCTTTATTTTCTTCAATAAGGTAAATACAAGGAAGCTTAAGAATTGATGATAAGAGATAGAGGAAAAAAGAGTGAATCAAAGGAAATTACTTCAATTTCAATTTTTTTTGGTTTGGGAACCTTTCCTTTCAAAAATGGACCCAAACCCAATCACGAGGCTTGAACACAACATTCTTTTTTTTTCCTTTTTTACCCTTTCAGCTATCCTTTTATTTTGCTTCTCAATCCTATCTTTCACTTGTTTGTGCATCTTTTTCACTAAATTTTCCTTTGAAACACCTTCAATACTAACAATCTTGTTAATGGGCAAAGGAATCAAATCAATTAGAGATAAAGAATTAAAGCCACACACTATTTTAAATGGTGAAGTATGTGTAATGTTATGAGCAATCCTTTTATAAGCAAATTCTACATATGGCAGTAAATCTTCCTAAGACTTAAGATTATTAGAAATTAGAGGAGGAAGAAATTGTACAAAAGTTCTATTAACTATCTCAGTTTGACTATCTATTTATGAATGGCAAGTAGTAGAAAATAATAACTTAATGTCCAATTTCGCCCACAACACACGCCAAAAATGACTCAAAAATTTCACATCCCTATCACTAATAATAGTCTTAGGTACACCAAGCAAATGCACAATTTTCCTAAAGAACAATTCAACAATATGACATGCATCATCTATTTTATGATAATGAATGAAATGTGCCATCTTACTAAATCTATCCACAACAATAAATATGCTATCTCTACTCTTCCTGTCTTTAGGCAAACCAAACAAAAAATCCATAGACAAATCATTCCAAGGTATATTAAGAACGGATAAAGGTGCATATAACCCATGAAGTTTCAATTTGGATTTAGCCCGCATGCAAACGACACATTTACTATAAACACTTTATACATCTCATTTCATGCTAGGCCAAAAGAAATGTTTCAAAATAATATCATAGGTCTTACGTACCCCAAAGTGGCCTATTAATCCACCACCATATGCCTCATTAATCAATAATACATGCAAAGAAAATGTTTGGCATACATAATCAATTTTTCTTAAATAAAAACCTTTCAAACACATAAAAATCATCAAAGGCAGCCATTATTACACACACCATATACTTTTTGCCGAAATCTAAATCATCAGTATACAATTCTTTTATATACTCAAATCCTAATAACTTAGAATTAAGAGAATTAAGAAATGCATACCTTCAAGGAAAAGCATCAGCAACCATATTTTCCTTACCTTTCTTGTACTTGATCACGTATGGGAAGGTCTCAATAAATTTCACCCACTTTGCATGCCTTTGATTCAGCTTGTCTTGCCCTTTCAGATGCTATAAAAATTCATGATCTGTGTGTATTACAAACCCTTTGACCACAAATAATATTGTCAAGTTTGCAATGCACAAACCAATGTATAAAACTCCTTATCATATGTTGGGTACCTCAATGCTGCCCCATTCAATTTCTCACTAAAGTAACATATGAGTCCTCCCTCTTGCATCAAAATATCTTCATCTAATGTTAATAGCATCATACTTAACCTCAAAGGTCTTATCAAAGTTAGGTAAAACCAATAAATGTGCATTACATAATGTACCTTTAAGTAAATTAAATGCATGGTATTGTGCATCACCCTAACGAAACCCAATATTCTTTTTCACTATCTCATTCAATAGTGCAGTTAAGCTATTAAAGTCTCTAATGAACCATCTATAAAAGCTAGTGAAGCCATAAAAACTTCTAACTTGGCTAATGTTTTGAGGTGTCAGCTATTCTTTGATAGCTTTAACCTTTTATTCATCATCCTCCAAACCATTAGAACTAACTATAAAGCCAAGAAAAATGACTCGATCTACATAAAAAACTATACTTTTTAAGATTGGTAAACAACCTCTCCCTCCTAAGAACGTCTAAGACACATCTAACTTGAAAAGCATGATCATCAAGATTCTTAGAATAAATCAAGATGTCATCAACATATATATAACAAATTTACCAAGAAATTCATGCAATACATGGTTCATTAGTCTCTTGAATATATTGAGTGTATTTATTAACCCAAATAACATAACTAACCACTCATATAGACTTGGTCTTAAAAGCTATTTTCCACTCATCTCCAGTTTTCATCTGAATCTAATATTACCCACTTTGCAAATATATCTTAGTAAAAAGACATGTCCCATGCAACTCATCAAGCATATCATCTAACCTAGGGATAGGATGATGATACTTTACCGTTATTTTGTTGATTGCATGACAGTCTAAACACATCCTCCACGTGCCATCCTTCTTTGGAACCACACATAGACTCAAGCTCTCACGCACATACCCTTTTGCCATTAGTTCATCCACTTGCCGTTGGAGCTCATTTATTTCCTCAGAATTACTTCGATAGGCTAGTCTATTTAGTATGAGAGCCCTTAACACGAAGTCATTTTGATGTTCTATACCCTTTTCAAGTGGTAAACTGATTGGCATATCTTCGGGGAAAACATCATCAAATTCCTGCAAAAGGTTAGCAAACATACTTGTCAAGGAAAGATCAAAGTCAATAATGTTCAAATAAACCTTATAAGTAACAAAAAATACTACCCTATTAGTATCAATGCATGCCTAATCTCACATTCCCTAACTAATAAAATACCCTTTTTAATTTAGGTTTCTTACTTGATTGATTACCACTATCTTTACCACTCTTGGGTGGTTCAATAACATGCTTGGCATTTTTAACATTGACCCTTTCTTTCACTAATTTACTTTGGTCATCATACACCTTCTTGGGAGAAAGAGGTATCAATGTAACTTTCCTCCTATCCTTCACAAAACTATACTTATTAAGAAAGCCATCATAGTGAGCTTTCCTATCAAATTGCCATGGTCTATCTAACAAAATATGGCTTGCATAAATTGATCCTATATTACATAGTACCTCATCTATATATCTACCTATTGTGAAGGATATAATAACCTGCTTATTCACCTTAACCTCACCACAATTGTTAAACTATAGCAATCTATATGGTCTAGGATGAGGTATCAAGTTCAATCCTAGTTTTTCAACCATTATAATACTAGCAACATAAGTACAACTTCCACTATCAATGAAAAGGATACAAAGTCTTACCTTGTGCATGGCATATGGTGTGAAAGATATTGTCCCTTTGCTACTGCATTTCATCGTCATCCTTCATTTATGCAATGAGTGTACGCCTAGCAACCAAAAGATCACCCCTCATTAGCTCTTCAATACCATCATCATTGTAATCTCCTAATATTAAAATTTTGTCCTCTTCATTATCTCTATCCTCACTTTCAAATTCAATCTTGCCATACTCTCTAACTACCATAGCTCGACTGAACGGGTTGTCGAAGCCCTTCAAAATAAATTACTGATTTTCCTAAACTAACTTGTAGAAATAGTGAAACCAGGTTGAATCCCAAGGGAACCAATGTGGATAGCTTCTCAAAGTAAAATAAAAGGGGGGTTTTTGAATGTTTGAATCAAAATTATAAATAAGCAGAAAATGATGAAGGCTGAATATTAAAGTAAATAAAAATCAATCTTAACAAATTTTCAATTCAAGAGTGCTAATTCTATCCAATTGTAATCATGATCATAGGCTAAAATATCAATTTTTCTATTCAAGTACTTAGTCTACTTATTCGAAAAAGCCGCAATAAGTGTAATTCTCCTAATACAATTGTCTCAAACCCCACATCCAAATCAAGACTTATCATTAGTCAACTGGGCACGATAGCGTTCCATATCAACTTAATGACAGCATTAAGAATAATGAGAATGACTAAACCAACATTAATTTAATTGAGATAACTGCAATTGAAATAACCTTGTTCCTTTATTTCCCTAGAGCCTATCATGCAAGCTATGTAATTCGAATAAGCCGTAATCACACACACATGAGCCAGCTCCTTGCTACTTGTGTCAATCGTTCATGATAATTACGGATCACAAACTCAAATTTTAGCAACAGAAAAATCAATATCAAAGTTGAGTCGTCAGTTCAATCAATATCAATAATTCATAAATAATAAGAACAAGAAATAAAGAATACTTGAATTAAAGAAGAATTCTGTTAAGCTCAAAGCCTCACAAAATCACAATTGGAATTTATTCACTCTTGAATTAGAAACTAAAAACTTAGCCACTCATGGCGGAGTAAGAATTCATAAGAATTGTAGAGGGTAGAAGAAGAATAAGAATATGAAATTTTAAAGGTACTTCCAGCCGTCCTTATATAGGAAGTAAAACCCTAAACCCTAATAGAATCCTTATAAAAAAGAAATAAGCTTCCTATTTAATCTCATCCCTACAAGAAAGGATAAGATTAAAAGTGATCTAAATAAATTAAAACCCTAAATACATGGAAGAAAGTTCTATTAATCCAACACTTCCAAAAATAGAGGAGATTAACCAGGGATAGGTCCACCACAATGAAAACTCTGAAAATTTTGAAGCTCTCCTTTGCATCTTTTAGCAGTTCATGGGGCGCAAGGCGTGGTCACGCCTTGTTGACAGTAGTCTTCTGTACAAATTTCTGCGGAGCTTAGGGGCTGTAACGTGTGGTCACGCCTTGTCGACAGTGATCTTCTGTGTAGATTTCTGCACTTTCTCCAAAAGACTTGGTTTCTGATAAATGATGACTTAAAACATGTCTTTAGGCTGGATTTTGCTCCATCCTTGATATTTCATCACCTAAGTCAGAATAAACATAATTTCCATAATTAAGTACATTATTCAACCAAATCGCAAGGAAATTAAACACAATAAATATAACTATTTGTGACCCATCATCGACTGTTTGGAAATTAGAAAGCAATGTGTCCATTTCACAAGCACTTGAAGCACTGTCTCTATTTCTACTTTTGTTCAATTCAGATTTAGTTTTTACTTTGGTGTCCGAACTCCCTTTTTCTTTATTATCCTGGAAAATGTATTTCTTATCATTTTGTTTCCCTCTCTTCGAAGAGCTATTCTAATTCAGCTTGGATCTATAACTGCCTTTAAGGTCAATTTTTTGTTGGCTATCTTGGCTTGAGTTATTCTTTTTACTTTGACGGCAATATGCACCATCTTATCAGTCTCTACGTAATGTTGTAACTCAACACTATCAGTAATTTCTTTGTTAAGCCCTCTAAGAAAACGTGTTACTATGGCTTCCCTATCCCCAATTAAGTCTAGCCTAGTCATCAACATCTCCACTTCCTTAAAGTAATTTTCAATACTATGTGTACCTTGCCTTAAGTATTAAAGTCTTTGATGCAATTCTCTTTGGTGATGCAAAGGTAAAAACCTCTACTTCATGATATTCTTAAGAGCCACCCAACTGTTAATGGGTTTTTTCATATTTCTTCTCATATTCACTACCATCTACTCATACCACATAACATAGTCATTAAAATGGCTAAGCGCCAATCTCATATGCTTCTCATCAAAAAAATTATGACAATCAAAGATATAGTCAATTTGTTTTTCCCACTCCAAATAGGCTTTAAGGTTATATTTACCTACAAAGTTGGGTATCCTAAGTTTGATACTACCCAGGTCTCAGTCAACATCATCATTACCATACCCATTACCATCATAATTATCACCAACTCTTCTCAAGTTAGAGTTTAGCCTAGCTTATATAGCCACACCATAATTAATACCAAATCCTCTTCTACCAGCTCCCATGAACGCAAGGTTATCATGATCCTTATAAAGCTGATCATAATATATATATATTATTCCTATAGGTTCTTGTCTATGATCACCTTGGCCTACATCCACCCTAACATTATGCCTATTACCATTATTCCTTCCAGGTTTGGCAATTTGACCTATAAGGGTTCTTTGGTTAGCCTTCATAGTTTTAGTCATCTCCCTTGTATATTTTGTTGTAACATCTCATTCTCATGCATTTATGGCAAAGGAATATCAGGTTGTTGTATCTTAGCCTCATTATCATTACTACTGTTTGAACCACTTGACATGGTTGTAATAAAAGGTTATAAGATATAGAAATTAAAGTCCTCACACACCCGGTCACGTGTTTGCTCTCAAATAATGAGGATGTTCACTCGTGTTTCACATAAATTATTATGTTCTCACAAGGGTAAACTTCATACAACTCAAGCTTATTTTCGAATATTCTTGTGTGAATCAAGAATCACTACAAATTTTGTCACTCTCTTTGTAGCACACAAAAATCAAAGATCACTTAGTTAAAGCAAACGTTAAAATTTAAGAAAATATTAAAATTGTTTTTAGATCAAGAAAATAGGAATCAAAGATTAAAAAAACTCAAAAAGAGTTAAATGACATATAAAGAAGTTATCTAGAAGCAATAATATATAAAATAGAAATAAGAAAAAGGCAAGAAGCAAATCGACAAGTTTTAAAGAAATACTCTCTACAACTTTTAATGACTCAAGAACACTAGAAAACAACTGAAAAAGCAAGGACATATGAATTAAAGACTCAAAGCATGCAAAAATCAAGAAAATACATGTAAGAGTATCAAGATTCTAATTCAGCAAGATTCTAATTCAGCCTAATCAAGAAAATACATCCTATACAACTTTGATTTAACTAAACTCAATGAAAAATATTAAAAATGCAATGGACATATGAAAGAAATAAAAAATAAGAATCAAGAATCAAGAAAAGCAATTAAGAATCCAAAATACCCAATTCAGCTATTTTTGAATTCTAATGTTATAATAAAACTAAATCTATTAAGAATGATGAAAATAATAAAAAACACTAAAATAATAGAATTAGAAAATAAGAATTGAAGAAAAACCTCCAAGAAAGCAAGATTACAATTCGGGTTCTTATATCCTTTCTCCATCAAACAACAACTAAAACTCACTTCCAAGCTTTAAGATCAATGTAAAACCTTCAATAATATTGTTCAATCAATAAATGATTAGATTAATAACAAAACTAATCACAATTTTCATTTTAAGATTGTATGAACACCTTATGCGCACCACTTCTCTTAGATCTGCCCAAAGTGTTTCGTTAGAGAAAAATAAGGATAAGGAGAAGTAATAAGGAAATATCAAGGATTTCTGATTAGAATGAAGTAGTTATAGTGTTCAAACAAGTCAAATCATATGCCAACTCTTTCTCCTTTTCTAAATCGTATATGTGAGCTATTTTGTAACTACACTCCTTCCTAAAATATAGAAACTTGTCTTTTGCCTAAATTAGAATCCTTTTGTAACCCCAAACACTCAAGGAAATTGTGGTTAACAAGATCATCTCCCTACAAACTCTAAAAAACCAAATAAAAAGTCAAGATTTTCAAGAAAACACACAAGATAGTTTATGAAAACACAGAAATTCAAGAAGGTTTTCAAGATTGCGGTTTTTTTCCTTCAAGATTCAAATTGTTAATACTTTTCTTTTTTCTTTCTTTTCTTTGTTTTTGATACTTTTTTTTTAATCTATCCAAATATGAAATTATGCAAAAATAAGAATAATAATGTAAATCAAGAACATAACCATACCTCCACTCCAAGATCTCTAAAAAGTCGAAATACCTTCATAAAAACTTAAAGAAACAACCAAATAATTTAAAAGAACAAGGATACATAATCTGATTTCAAGAGCCAAAGCTTTGATACCAAATGTTAAGCACCTTTAGGAATAGAATATACAAACTCTAATAGTTATGAATCCTTATATCATTAACCTAGAAACCCACTAAAAAATTGAATCAAATCCTAGGATCACTCTATATCAGATTATAAAATTGATCAATAGAATTAGTTACTAAAGAACACTAAGTTCTTTAAACTTCAATCCTAGTACACCACAAGGATAGATCATGTCAAGACCCGACCTGTGGGCCCGTGATCGGCACTAGGGAATGGGTAGGCTTAAGGCCACCAAATCCCGTAGTAAGCCTAACCATTCACTAACTCAATCAAATTAAAATCCAGACTCAATCCAAAATACTTTTTTCACAATTAATCTTAAATCAATGGGTACTATAAATTAAATTCGGTCCGCCAGTATAATTAGGCAAGACTTGAATTTATATAAAATTACAAACTGATAAGTCTAAGATTTTTACTGTGGAGAATCTAAAATTTTACAAGTCAAACATACCAAAATCAATTATATCAACTCGATGATGAAGGAGTCAGACTGCTAGATAAGAACTGTGGGAAGACTAAAAATCACCTGAAAAACAGTGAAATTGAGACTGTCAGTCTCGAGAGTAAGTTAAAATCATATATCCAAAAAACGAATATAAACACTTCAATAAAAATATTTGCTTAATTTAAAATAAAAATACATGTCATGCTATACTTCTACAAAATAAAATAAAATAAATTTTTATTTTATACCACGGGACTGAATACCTTAGTAGAACCCTAATCCCAACACTAACATCTCGACTCTCTCATTCCAACAGAACTGGAGCCCAGAGAGTGAAGCTCGACCAGGGTCCTTAACTCTAGTCCAATCACTTAATTATCACTATCAGTCTTAGCCTTTCGACTCTCTTACTCCAATAAGATTGGCGTATAGAGAGCGAAGCTCGACCATGGTCCTTAAGTCTAGTCTGGTCACTTATGTTTCCAAATAAGCCGGCGCCTAGAGAGCAATGCTCGACGAGGGACCTTTACTCCGGCAAACTCACTCTACTCAGCCCAGAGAGCAATGCTCGACCAGGACAAGTCTTAATTTTACCTTTTTAAATTTACCCTTTTTACTATCTGTCACAGATTCCTACCGGCGCGCACGCGATCTTGATGCAACCCATCAGGTGGCATGTTCTACAGCCGTCCCATCCCGAGTCAACACGAAATCAATAAAATCATAATGCAGAAAATGAAACATATATAAGTAGTGAATAAATAATTAATTAAAATATTAAATCATGTAATCAGAACTATTTCATAAGATCTTGGCATGACATATATAAATAGATATATGATTTTAACTCACAGTTTTGACAACCTCCTATGTAACGCCTGCATTTTCTCATCATCCATGTTATGTGCATTTACATTTAATCATTGGGCATATGATGGTATATCAATGATATTTTTATTTTATGAGAACATATATATATTAATTATAAGTAGAGAATAAGAAGCATGATATTAGATTATTAATTTAGATAAGTTGATTAAGTACTTGGGTTATGTGTATTAAGCCTTAAGACTTAATTGAACCAATAGTTGAAGGTTGGGTAAATAGATTGGACTTAAAAGATACAATTAAAAGTTAGTACCTATATATGGTTAGTAAGAATTAATTTAGGGTGATAAAAATAGTTTAGTAGGTGGTGGCATTAAGAGAGGAATATTGGAAATTGGAACCATGAGTAAGCTCATTTTACCTCTTCATTTCTCTAAAATTCGTACATGGCCAAAAACACAAAATTTGGAATAAGAGAGAGGAGTGGAATACCTAGAAAAACTTAAGATTAAGATAGGATTTTGCCAACTATTGAAGGAGCCAAGCTAAAGCTAAAGGATTTAAGCATATTAGCAACCCAAAAGCTGAAATTGGTAAGTTGTTACTTGAGTGTTATAAATTCGTCATTAGGGTTCTTGATTACAAATTGGAAAAACTTCATTTGATGGTCTCATTGATTAATTAAAGGTCTGATTATCATGAATTAGTAGAGTATTAAATGATTGCATAAAGATTAAGCTTGATTTAAGTTTAAGTATGTTAAGATAGAAAACTGCCAAAATTCCAAAGTAACCTTGATGTTCTGTATTTTAGGCATAACATGGGTTATATAAGTCCAAATTAAGCTTAATTGGTGTCTATGGAAAGTTTAGAGAGTCCTCTATAACTTTGTAGTTTTGTGAAGTCTCCTCCTGATGCATTTTTGTATGCAGTTATGTGATATATATGGAAGTATGCCTTATAAGGCATAAGAAGATGTTTGTAATACTTGTTAAATGATGTTTAAGTATAATCATATGTTTATATTTTAATAACCTTGTGTCTGGATTCTTAACAACCTACATATTGACCTATCTACCTGTAGTATATATTCTACGACGCTTGTATGCTTCCTGGCTAATGTTTATTGGTTAGTATGTGATGGGGTGTTACATTTTAGTGGTATCGAGCAGGGATTAGATTCATTGGGAGTAGATTCATGTTGCACATCATTAAGCATATGATATATGTTCTTTGAACTTGACTGAATATTTGCATTTAATATATATAGATGGAGAGACAAGGAGAACACGCAACTGGCCCAGATAAGTCATTAGAGTCTGTGCATGGTCATGAAAATGCATCTGAACATGATCAACATGATGAGCATGAGCTACATTCTGAAAATGCTGCACAATCGAATGTACAAAATGTTATGGAACAGTTTATGGATTTTCTGATGCAACAGGCAGCTCAACAACAAGCACTTCGGACTCAACAACAAAAGGTCGTGATAGATAAGAATTATGAAAGAGTTAGGAAACAAGGTGCTAATGTTTTCAAGGTACTACCGATCCCTGAGGCCGAGGAATGGTTACGAAATCTGAGAAGGGTGTTGGATAGATTTAATTACACATCCGAACAAAGGCTTCTATATACGATCTTTAATAGAAAAGATGCACTTGATTGGTGGGAAACAGTTTTAAGAAGCAAAGATCGACCAATGACTTTGACTTGGAATGATTTCTTGAGAGAATTTCTTTGAGAAGTATACTCCGAAATTTATAGAGACAGGAAAGAAGCTTGAATTTCTTGATTTGAAACAGAATGATATGTCGATTGCAGAGTCGAAGTTCAATTTGTGAGATTATGTAAGTATGCACCGGAAGAAATAGCCAACAAGAAACTGAAAAGGAAGAAATTTGAGATGGGTTTGAGGCTTGACATTCGTGAGAAAATGGCGTTGAAACCTCATAATTACAATGCCTCAATTGAAGCTGCTTTGAGAGCTGAAGAAACATCATTTGAAAGGAATACTATGGAAGCTAAAAAGAAGAAGATCATTGGTGCTTATAGTAATCCTCCAAGACATATTAGTATTTCTTCGTTTAGAGGCTCTAATTCACAGCGGAGTAGTTATCGTGGACGAGGGTTTGGTGGTCAGTCTAGTAGATCCTCCATAGTACCTTATAGTAGAGGTGGATACAATTCATCCAGACTTGAGGGAGGACAAGTTTCAGCCAGTAGAGGGTTTGCTCCTGTTTGTCCTACGTGCAACAGGAGACATACTGGAGAATGTTGGGGACCTAGACCAGTAGTATGTTTTACTTGTAGTAGGCCAGGACATTATTCTAGAGATTGTCCTATGAGAAGAAATAATGCTGGAGAATCTTATACGATGGGTCGGAGTAGTGTTGGTGAAAATATTCCAGTTGGTTCGAGGCAGAGGCGAGGAAGAGGTGGCGGAGGAGGTTTAACTATTTCAGCAACACCATCAGAACAAATTGGTCAACCACAAGCACAAGCTAGAGTATTTGCTACTACTAGAAATGAAGCATTTGTAGCACCTGAAATTGTTACTGGTATACTTTCTATTCATGATTCTGATGCACATGTTCTTATTGATCCTGGATCCACATGTTCATTCATATCACATGATTTTGCATCGCATGTTCATGCTAATATAGAGGCATTAGGTTATGATATATATGTATCTATGCCTGCCGGGGGTATTATCACGATGCGTCGATAGTGAGATCATGTCCTGTAGTAGTAGATAGTGTCAAACTACATGCAGATTTGGTTGTTATTAATCTTAGAGAGTTTGATGTTATTTTGGGGATGGATTGGTTGTCAAGAAATCATGCTATTGTTGATTGTAAAACGAAGGAAGTGGCTATGGAAATACAAGGAGAAATGAAAATAGTAATGGTGGGTGAAAGGAAGACAATTCCTAATTGTTTGATTTCAGTGGTATGTCGATTAATTAAAAATGGATGTGAAGCATATCTAATTAGTTTTATAGATACTACTAAGGTCAGTCCAGGGGTATTAGACATTCCAGTGGTCGGAGAATTTCCTAACATATTCTTAGATGATTTGCACTGGTTTGCCACCAAATCGAGAGGTTGATTTTGAGATTGACATCATCCCCGGTATCGCACCTATTTCCATTGCACCATACAGAATGGCTCCATTAGAATTGAAAGAATTAAAGAAGCAATTAGAAGAGTTACTTGATAAAGGTTTCATCAGGCCAAGTACTTCACCTTGGGGAGCACCTACATTTGTGAAGAAAAAGGATGGTAGTATGCGATTATGTATTGATTATAGGCAATTGAATAGGATTACAGTGAAGAATAAATATCCATTGCCGAGAATTGATGATTTGCTTGATCAGTTAAAAGGTGCAACTGTATTCTCTAAAATTGATTTAAGATCGGGTTATTGGCAACTCCGGGTTGAAGAGAAATCTATTGCCAAGACGATTCGAACAAGGTATGGGCACTATGAATTTATTGTGATGCCATTTGGTTTAACAAATGCTCCTGCTGTTTTTATGTCACTGATGAACAACACTTTCCAGCCATATTTAGATCACTTTGTTATTGTGTTCATTGATGATATTCTGGTTTACTCTAGAAGCCTAGAAGAGCATGAACAACACTTGAGAATTGTTTTACAGATTTTGAGGGAAAAACAGTTGTATGCAAAATTCAACAAATGCGAGTTTTGGATGGAGGAAATTGCATTCTTAGGGCATATTATTTCTAAACATGGAGTGCAACCAGATTCATCAAAGATTAAATCAATTATTGAATGGGAACCGCCTAGAAATGTTTCTGAAGTTCGAAGTTTTCTTGGGTTAGCTGGCTATTATAGAAGATTTGTAAAAGATTTTTCAGTTATTGCTAAGCCTCTAACAGCTTTGTTAAAGAAGAATGTGCCATTCCAGGTAGATGAGTTATGTGATCAAAATTTTCAAGAGTTGAAGAAAAGGCTTACTACTACACCGATACTCGCATTGCCATTTGAAATGGAGGTTATGTTGTATATCGATGCTTCTAGGCAAGGACTTGGATGTGTCTTAATGCGGCATGGGAAGGTTATAGCTTATGCTTCAAGACAATTCGCGACCTCATGAGCTGAATTATCCTACACATGATCTTGAATTAGCGAGCTATTGTACATGCATTGAAGATATGGCGACATTATTTATACGGGGAGACATTTCGGATATTTCACCGATCATAAGAGTTTGAAATATATCCCTACGCGGAAAGAGTTGAATCCGAGACAACGAAGATGGATTGAGCTTCCGAAGGATTATGATTGCACTATTGATTATCATCCTGGAAAGCAAATGTTGTTCTTCGATGCTTTAAGTAGGAAGTCAGTGGAAAATTTTTCAAGTATGATTTGCTACAATGTAGAATATTTAGTTGCACTTAGAGCTATGGATGTGAAGTTTTATGTTTATGACAATGATCCTGTTAGCCACATTACAAGTAAAGCCTTTGATTGGAGATAAAATTAAAGATGCACAGTGTGAAGATTCTTATTTGCAAAGGATGAAGGGTAGAGTACTAGAAGGAAAGAATACACAATTTGTGTTGAAAGATGATGGTGTGTTATTGAATAGAAATCGTGTATGTGTACCTGATGTAGGAAATTTGAGAAAGGAAATCATGCATGAAGCGCACTATGCACCTTATGCAATGCATCCCTGGAAGTACCAAAATGTACAAAAATTTGAAGCCTTATTATTGGTGGCCGGCAATGAAGAAGGATGTGGCGAATTTGTGAGTAAGTGTTTGACATGTCAGCAAGTGAAAGGAGAGCACCAGGCACCTGCAGGTAAACTTCATTCTTTATCTATACCTGTGTGGAAGTGGGATAAGATTACTATGGATTTTGTTATGGGATTGCCGCGTACATTTAACAAGCATGATGCTATTTGGGTAATTGTTGATCGACTTACTAAATGTGCTCATTTCTTGCCTGTGAAACAAACAGATTCACTTGATAAACTTGCTGAATTGTATATTTCTGAGATTGTTAGATTGCATGGTGTGCCTATATCTATTGTATCAGATAGGGATCCTAGATTTACTTCTCGTTTCTGGGAGAGTTTGCAGAAGCATATGGTACTAAGCTTCATTTCAGTACAGCTTTTCATCCTCAAACAGATGGGCAATCAGAAAGAACTATTCAGACATTAGAAGATATGATGAGGGCTTGCACACTTGAGTTCAAGGGTAACTGGGATGATTACATACCACAGATGGAATTTCGCGTATAACAGTTTTCATTCTAGTATCGGTATGGCTCCTTATGAAGCTTTGTATGGGAGGAAATGTAGAAGTCCAGTTTGCTGGGATGTTGAAGGTTTAAGACAGCTTGAAGGTCCAGAATTGGTACAAGAAACAGTGGATAAAATAGAGATAGTTAAAAGAATTTGAAAGTAGCACAGATGCATAAAAGAGTTATGCTGATTTGCATCGAAGGGAAATGGAATATATTGTGGGTGATAAAGTTTTCTTGCGGGTATCACCATGGAAAGGAATATTAAGGTTTGGTAAACAAGGGAAATTGAGTCCGAGGTATGTAGAACCTTATGAAATTATTGAAAGAGTTGGACCATTGGCTTATAGGTTAGCATTACCTACAGAGTTGTCTTCTATTCATGATGTTTTCACGTTTCTATGTTGAGGCGATATAGATCGGATCCTAGTCATATCATTCCAGGAGCCGGAGATAGAAATCACGGAAAAGTTGACATATGTGGAAGAACCGATAGAAATTCTTGATCGAAGGGTTAAGAAATTGAGAAATAAAGACATTCCTATGGTCAAAATTAAGTGGAGTCATCATTCACCAAGAGAAGCAACTTGGGAAGTAGAAGAGCATATGAGACAGTATCCGCATCTATTCCATTGTAATGTTGGTGAGTTGTTAAAATTTCGGGACGAAATTTCTTAAGGAAGGGAGAGTTATACTTTGCATTTTCTCATCATCCATGTTATGTGCATTTACATTTAATCATTGGGCATATTATGGTATATCAATGATATTTTTATTTTATGAGAACATATATATATTAATTATAAGTAGAGAATAAGAAGCATGATATTAGATTATTAATTTAGATAAGTTGATTAAGTACTTGGGTTATGTGTATTAAGCCTTAAGACTTAATTGAACCAATAGTTGAAGGTTGGGTAAATAGATTGGACTTAAAAGATACAATTAAAAGTTAGTACCTATATATGGTTAGTAAGAATTAATTTAGGGTGATAAAAATAGTTTAGTAGGTGGTGGCATTAAGAGAGGAATATTGGAAATTGGAACCATGAGTAAGCTCATTTTACCTCTTCATTTCTCTAAAATTCGTACATGGCCAAAAACACAAAATTTGGAATAAGAGAGAGGAGTGGAATACCTAGAAAAACTTAAGATTAAGATAGGATTTTGCCAACTATTGAAGGAGCCAAGCTAAAGCTAAAGGATTTAAGCATATTAGCAACCCAAAAGCTGAAATTGGTAAGTTGTTACTTGAGTGTTATAAATTCGTCATTAGGGTTCTTGATTACAAATTGGAAAACTTCATTTGATGGTCTCATTGATTAATTAAAGGTCTGATTATCATGAATTAGTAGAGTATTGAATGATTGCATAAAGATTAAGCTTGATTTAAGTTTAAGTATGTTAAGATAGAAAACGCCAAAATTCCGGCAACCTTGATGTTCGTATTTTAGGCATAACATGGGTTATATAAGTCCAAATTAAGCTTAATTGGTGTCTATGGAAAGTTTAGAGAGTCCTCTATAACTTTGTAGTTTTGTGAAGTCTCCTCCTGATGCATTTTTGTATGCAGTTATGTGATATATATGGAAGTATGCCTTATAAGGCATAAGAAGATGTTTGTAATACTTGTTAAATGATGTTTAAGTATAATCATATGTTTATATTTTAATAACCTTGTGTCTGGATTCTTAACAACCTACATATTGACCTATCTACCTGTAGTATATATTCTACGACGCTTGTATGCTTCCTGGCTAATGTTTATTGGTTAGTATGTGATGGGGGTGTTACATCCTAACTCTACTCTGATGCCTCGGGTGGAGTGAGTCGAACTGATGGATTATCTAATCAAGGAAAACAATTCAATCAATAACATTAAAATATTTGACAATTAACCCTAGGTCTAAACCTAGGACTGACTGTCTAAGAATCTCGACTTGGAAGAATTCTACCGAAAATTCGGCAGAACCTCTTCTAAATTACAGACATTTACCCTCTGTATAACGGGTCCATAACCTGCCAGAAAACACTTCAAATATACAATAATTATTTAACGGGAGTCGGGCCACTAAAATTGCATTAATTTTCCCGATTCCGCAACATAACATAAACATAACTATTGGCAGACGGTCCGAAAAACTATTTATTTTAACTAATAAACCTCACATAATTTTTCTAATATTTAACACAGTAATTAAATATATAACTTTTTATCAATGAATTCTAAAATATACGGGCTAAAAATTTACCGAGACGCTTAATCACTCTGTCGACTCGCCTTCAGCCGCCGGAGTCCGATCGACGATCCGAGCGCGCCTACGGACTCTAGACGACGCGCTGATGACGATCCCAGCTCCAATCTTCCAATCTGACCCTCGATCATCCAGAGAGATTTACAGACGATCTCGGCCGTCGATTTCAAACGGAGTTCAATCACCACGAAATCGGTGCCATTGGAAAGCTTGAGTTGATGAGAGTTTGGAAATGCCCTCCGATCATCCAAAGCTCGCCGGAAAAGCCTGAAAACTCGGCTGTCATCACCTCGCCGAAACTCCTTCCTCCAGCCACCAAATCCTACACCGCTGCTCCTAAAAGGAAGCACTCAACTCACCGGTCATTTTGAGACCAAAATCGTGGCTGATGGCCGCCGGAAATGCTCGAAACGGTGTTGACAACCGCCGCCTTCATTCGCGTTCTTCTGCTGGCCCGTCGCTAAGCGCCATTGCACTCGCTGACCTCCATTGCACCTCGGCCGTTGCCACCAGCCGAAGCGGTAGCGACACTCTTCCTCTTCTTTCACGACATGCTCGACGCTCCTCTTCTCTTTCTTTTTCTTCCTCTTTCTTTTTCTTCCTCTTTCTTTTATTTTCCTTTTTTTCTCTATATCGACTTTGAGTCTCTGAACTTTTTTTCTTTACCATTTAGTCCCTGAACTTTTCTTCTTTACCATTTAGTCCCTCAACTTTTAATTACTAACAATTTCACCGTGCAAAATCTTCGATGAACCCTTAAACTTTTCTTTAGCTTTTAATTAAGCCCCTAAATATTTAATTTGTACCAAATTACGATTATTGGAAATAGAGAATTACTTATTTACCCTTGCTTTTAAATACAAAATTACCAAAATACTCTTACCGACATACTTAATTATAAAAATACCAATCATATAAATTTTTATTTAAAACTCCAATTTAAAATAATTATATTTTTAATCCTTATTCCAAAATTAATTTTCAATTTAACCCTAACACTTAATTAATTAAATTAATCAATTTGCTAAATATTTTTCAATTAAAATCAACACTATTTGCTAATTAAAATTTATCATTCCCCAATAAGTTCTTTATAAAAATATTATTTACTATTCTTTTCATGACTTTCAAATATATAAATTAATTCATATATTCATATTGAGAAAAATTAAATGATAAAAAATATAATTTATTTTCCAAAGAATTTATTTAATTAATTTCTTTAAAAATCAAACTAATTAGACATAGAAAATAACTCCCTTATTTTGTCTAGGATTAAAATTCTATTTTTAATTCATCCCAATTAAACTAATTAAAAAAATAAAGTAATATTAATTTAAATAAAAATTCATTTATTAATTATTACTAATATTATTACTATTAAAATAAAAATTTCGGGTATTACATATCAAATCTTTGATAAGTCTTAAATGCATTCAACAAGAATACAAGAATTTAAGCAAAGGTTGCTAGAATAATGAAATATCATTAATAATCAAAACTTCATGTAACATATGGCTTGGTTCAAGTTAAATAGACTTTAAACAAATCTTAGAAGACAACTAATAAGAAAAAGACTAATCTTTTGTAAATAAACTTAATGTTTAAGAATAAAACTAAACCAAGACCTACAAGTATAATTCAACCTTAAATGGTTCTTCATGGGCTTGAACCTCCAATAGAGTGAATAAAGCCCAATCTTGATGCTCCTTAATAGTTGTGGATCTTAGACCTTCAAATGGACTCTCCTTGCTAGCTCAATGTTGTATATAGCCATTTAAGGCTTGTCGCAACTTCTTAGCTTTAGATCTTGTTATTGGAGCTTGTGGCAAGCTTAGCCCATCTTTAGCATCCTTAGCTATCCTTGCATACTGCTCGTCAAGCCCATCATCTTCAAGCTTTTCTTGTGGTAGCCCATCCGTATTAGAAGGAGATAGCGAAATTGCTGTAAAAAATATGAGCTAAGATTCAAAATTGGAATTTCTTTTACATTTCAAAGATTTATTTACTAACATTGACATATCATTTTGATGACTCATATATACTAAGGGAGTCAACATATGATGTTTTGAAGTTGGGGCAAGCTTATTTGGACAATTAGCAGCCACGTGATCAAAAAATGGTTGAAATCATCTTTGGTATTAGCGAATGTAACATAAATAATAAGACAAGTATTAAAAAGAAATAAATTAAATGTTTGGTACCAAATGAAAACAAGTAGCAAAGAATTGTAACAGCGGGGCAATTCACTCGGATTTTAAATGAATATAGTACTAGAATTATCATCGGATGCAATTCAAGACTATTTTTACACAATTCTATTTATGAAAGAGTTAAAGAGCCATAAAAAGATTAAAAAAAGATATAGGAATGTATATTTAAAATTTAATTAGAAACAATCAATAATATATTGCTAAAAAAATAAAAAGAAATAAAAATATAAAAAATGAATCTAAATATTAGTGACAAACACAAGCAATCATGAAAACCATCTAAATAAACAAAGAGAAATGAACTGTAAAATCATCAACGGCTTCTTTCCATCACTAAATAGCAATGGAATTTTATGCTGTTATGATTGATAAAATAAAATTTCCTATTTCATGCTATATTTTAATGGCAGAACCAATTTATCGCTATTTTTTCCATAAAGTTGATGTTAAAATTTTGCGTTAAATTTAGAGAGGAAATGTGGGTAAATTATATTGGCAGTTACCAAACTTTACACTTTGCAGCAAAAAAGATACTAAACTTTTGATTTATAACTATAAATGGTTGCTAAATGTCACGACCCGATATATGGGTCCGTGACCGGCACTAGGGAATGGGTAGGCTTAAGGCCACCGAATCCCGTAGTAAGCCTTACATACCAAAATTCAAATAAAAAGCTAATAAAATATAATTAATCATGACTGACATGCCATAAATAATTCTAACTGGTCTTTATAACATACCACGTCCATCATGGACCAGAATAATCACAACAAATTTAAAAGTACCCTACTGCGGAAGGTCTAGAGTATAAAATAACTTAAAATATGGAAGAGAGAGGAAGGAAAAAGAAAGAGAAAGAAAGGAAAGAGGGAGAGAGGGGAGGGAAAAGGAGGAAAAAGAAAAATATATTATTATTATTATTATTATTATTATTTATTTTATTTTATTTATTTATTTATTTTGAAAAACTGGGTATTACATTCTACCCCCCTTAGAAAAAAATTCGACATCGAATTTTAAAAGAAACACGATTTACCTTAGGATTGTAATAAATGAGGGTAGAGACTCCTCATTTCTTGCTCGGTCTCCCAAGTACACTCTTCAAACGAATGATTCCGCCACAACACCTAAACCATCGGAATAACCTTAGAGTACACTTGGCGAACTTGAGTATCCACGATCATGACTGGCTGCTCCTCGTAAGATAGATCCTTGCTTACTTCCACACATTGAGGCTGCAACACATGCGAAGGGTCCGAAATGTACTTCCTTAACATTGATATGTAGAATACCGGATGCACGTGCGAGAAATTTGGCGGTAAGTCCAGCTTGTATGCCACCTCTCCAATTCTGTCAATAATCTTAAAGGGTCTCACATATCGAGGGGCCAATTTGCCCTTCTTGCCAAAACACATCACACCACGCATAGGAGACATCTTCAAGAACACATATTCCCCAACACTGAACTCCACATGCTTCCGCTTCGGATCCGCATAACTTTTCTGCCTACTGAAAGCTGTCTTCAGCCTCTCGCGAATAATAAGAACCTTTTCTAAAGTGATCTGAACTAACTCTGGTCCTACTAACTTCCGTTCGCCAATATCTGCCCAACACATGGGAGATCTGCACTTCCGGCCGTACGAGGCCTCATAAGGAGCCATCTCGATGCTTGCATGATAGCTATTATTATATGCGAATTCATTCAACGGTAGATACCAATCCCATTGACCACCAAAATCTATCACACACATCCGAAGCATATCCTTTAAAGTCTGAATAGTCCTCTCTGACTGTCCGTCCGTCTAGGGGTGAAATGTTGTACTGAAGTCCAACATGGTACCAAGCTCTTCTTGTAGCTTTCTCAAAAATCTCGAAGTGAACTGTGATCCTCTGTCAGACACTATGGAAATTGAGACGCCGTGAAGACTGACAATCCTCTCTAGATACACTCGTCCATACTTAACCACAGAATAAGTAATCTTCACCGGAAGGACGTGCACTGACTTAGTAAATTGGTCCACAATTACCAAGATGGAGTCATAACCAGCAGAAGTCTTGGGTAAACTCAATACAAAATCCATAGTAATCCTTTCCCATTTCCACTCTGGTATGGGAAGCGGTTGCAATAACCCTGACGGCTTCTGATGCTCTAACTTAACCTGCTGACATGTCAAACACTTGGAGACAAATTCTGCCACATCCCTCTTCATCCCACTCCACCAATAATTTCCTTTCAAATCATGATACATCTTGGTGGAGTCCACTTGCACGCTGTAAGCTGTACAGTGAGCTTCTTCCAAAATCTCATTTCTAAAATTATCCACATTGGGAACACACAGCCTAGATTCCATCATGAGGGTACCATCATCATTTATATTAAAATCATTAGCTCGACCCTGCTGCACTTCTTCTAAGATTTCCGTAACTACAGCTCCCGATTCTAAGCTATCCTGATTCTGTCGACAAGCATAGACCTAACCCTAAAATATGCTAACAATGCACCCGATTCCAATATCTCCATCTACAGTCCTTGGTCATACGGTTCGTGCAACTCTCTAGTCAGTGGTCTCTTCTCTGCACTGATATGAGCAAGACTACCTACCGACTTCCTGCTCAAGGCATCTGTCATAACATTCGCCTTACTTGGATGGTAGAGAATATTACAATCATAGTCCTTCAGAAGCTCTAACCATCTTCTCTGCCTCAGATTTAATTCCTTCTGTTGGAAAATATACTTTAAGCTTTTATGATCCTTATATATCTCGCACGTCTCACCATAGAGATAGTGCCTTCAAATCTTCAAAGAAAAAATTACTGCTGCCATCTCCAAATCAAAGGTCGAGTAATTCTATTCATGCTTCTTCAACTGCCTAGACGCATAAGCTACGACCTTTCCATTTTACATCAGGACACAACCAAAACCCACTCTAGAAGCGTCACACTACACCGTGAATCCACCAGTCCCAAAAGGTAAGGTCAATACCGGAGCTGAAGTCAAATAGCCTTTCAGCTTTTGGAAGCTTCTCTCACACGCGTTAGTCCACTGAAACCTGACATTCTTCTGAGTCAGCTTAGTCAAAGGTGCTACTATCCTAAAAAATTCTTGCATAAAACGAGGGTAATAGCCTGTCAACCCTAGAAAACTACGCACCTCAATCACTATGGTCGGTCTCTGCCAGTCAGTCACTGCCTCCACTTTCTTGGAGTCCACTTGAATACCCTCTCTAGACACAATGTGCCCCAGAAAAGCAATGCTTTCTAACCAGAACTCCTACTTGGAGAACTTAGCGTACAACTGATGCTCCCTCAAAGTCTGAAGTACCATCCCTAGGTGCCACGCGTGCTCCTCTTTGCTTCTGGAGTATACCAAGTTATCATCAATGAATACGATGACAAAACGATCTAGAAACTGCCTGAACATTAGAATCATAAGATCCATAAAAGCCGCAGGAGCATTAGTGAGTCCAAACGACATCACCAGAAACTCATAATGCCCATAACACGTCCTGAACGCCGTCTTTGGCACGTCTTCACCATGGATCCTCAACTAGTGATACCCGATCGCAAATCAATCTTAGAGAAATATACAGCTCCTTGAAGCTGATCGAATAGGTCATCGATGCGAGGAAGCGGATACCGATTATGAATCATCGCTTTATTCAGTTACCGGTAATCGATACAGAGGCACAAAGTACCATCTTTCTTCTTCACGAATAGAACAGGAGCACCCCATGGAGTCGTACTAGGTCTAATAAAACCCTTATCCAGGAGGTCCTGCAACTGCTCCCTTAACTCCTTTTACTCGGCTGGTGCCATTCGATAGGGAGGCAAAGAAATTGGTGTTATACCTGGTACCACATCGATGCAGAATTCTAACTCTCTATTGGGCGGCAATCTTGGTAGTTCTTCTGGAAATACATTAGGAAACTCGCAAACCACCTAAACGTCCTCGACGCAACCTATTCCTATGGAGGTATCCCTGACCAAAGCCAGATATCCCTGACATCCACGGTGAAGCATCCGCCTAGTTGTAATAGCCGACATGAAATTTGATGGAGTAGGTATCTTCTCGCCTTTAAAATAGAACTCTGAGTCTCCGGGAATTCGAAAAGTCACTTGTTTCTTTCGGCAATCCAACATGGCAAAATGCATAGCCAACCAATCCGTTCCCAAAATCATGTCAAAATCCAATACATCCAACAGAGTTAGGTTAGCAACCAAATCTCGACCCTCAACAGACACTAGACAAGATGGAAATATGACATCAGTCTTTAAGGTATCACTTAACGACGTAGTTACCGACATCGGAACTTGAAGTCTAACGAGCTGGATATCTAATCTTAAAGCAAAACTAGGTGACACAAAACAATGGGTAGCCCTAGAGTCTAATAAAACTCTAGCTTCAGAATAGCAAACAGGAATAGTGCCTGACACCACAGCATTTGAGGCTCGCGCATCCTGAGGAGTGAGGGTGAATACTCTTGCTTGCCCCCAGCCTGACTGCTGAGAGCCTGAAGCTTAACCTTGAACTCTGCCCCAGATCGGCCTCCTACAGATCTACCTTCAAAACCACAGCCTTGCTGGCGACATACTAAGATCCATCCTGAAAATATTCCAGAGCTGCAAGAAAAGCTAGTCGGGTCGCATTGGCAGACGAGCCCTGAGGAAAAGTTGGCTGACTGAAGTAGCAAGGACACTCTCGAGCCATATGACCCATCTCGCCACACCTAAAACAGGCTCTGCTAGAGGCTAGGCACGGTCCCTGATGTGACATGTCGCACATCTAACAAGTGTTGGCCCTAGAACTAGAGTTGTTGTAGCCTGAACTCTGCCCACTACCACTAAAGCCCTGACCGGGTCTGAATCCTCGGCTACCCTTCTAGTTATGCCTACCCCTTCTATGGATACAGTGGCTTCTCTATCCAGTCTGCTGGTCGGTACTCCCGGAGTAGCCTCCACTGCCATAGTACGGCACAACTGGCTGCGTACTGGACTGACCCTCAGCCCTGGTTTTCTTCTTCCTACCATCTTCAGTCCCCTGACCAAACTCTCGTAGGGTCATCTCCATCTGTCTCGCCATGTCAGTCACTTCTAGAAAGCTGCTCCTCCTAGACTGAACCAAGGAAACAAATTCTAGACTGAGTCTGAAATGTACTTGTTGTTCTTCTGCTCCTCGGTCCCCACAGCATAGGGCGTATATCTGCTCAGCTGTACAAATTGCCTGATGTATTCTGCCACTGACAGGTCTCCCTTAATTAGTCTTTCAAATCTCTTTATGTACTCTTGCCTTACACTAAAAGGGATGAAGTACTCCTCAAACCTGTCTCTGAATTGCCTCAACGACAATCCATCTAGAAAGGGACGGATCTAATCTCTAAACTATTGAAATGCTCCCCTTCAAGGAAAATCAGGCCATCTCGATGGTCCTCCTGTCATAACAGTGCAAATCAGATGCCATTTTCTCAACCTCGTCCAGGAAGTCCACAGGGTCCCCAGTTGTCCTATCAAACTCCACGAGTCTTAAATTAGTGTACTCGAACATGGGAACATCGTCCGAATTCCTAATACCGGACCCACTAGCACGGCTTCCTGAACCCTGGGCAGCCTGCTGCTGCTGGAAGACTAACAACTGCTCTAAAGCCCTCTACATACCAGTCATGCCGGTTACAAGTGCCTCCACTAGGATTCCAGCAGCATTTCTCGAACAGGGACCTTTCTCTAGCAATCAACTTCCACAGCCTAGAGAGTTATACTCGACCAAGGAAAAAATCCATAACAACCTTGTTACCTGTCTTTAATCATTACCGGTGCACACGCGGTCCTGATGTAACCCATCAGGTGGAATGTTCTACTATAGCTTCATCCCAATATCACAATCAACACATATATAATAATCATAGTCTAACATAATCATTCAACACATACCGAAATAAATATTTAGAAATTCGAGGAAAGAAAACATGCAATTTGTATGTGGAAATAATAATAATATGATTGTATTAATATAATATTAAGTATCCAAATAACGATATAATATTACTGATAATAATATTAAAATTATTCTCAGTAATTAATAATTAAATGAAATTATTTATATTACGATACTAATAATCATATTAAACATAATTTTTAAAGTAGCATATTAAATTTAGACTTGACAATAGTGCAGAGATTATATGACTTTAACTCACAGTTCTGACGCGCTCTGCATTCCACTCCTATGCCTCGCGTGGAGCTGATGGGAAGGCTTGATTATCTATTCATGAAAACACTCAAATAATAGACATTCTTAAATTTTTCCTAGTGCCTAGACCCTTAGATTAGACTGCCTAAAATTAACTTAGAGCCGAGAAATCTGTCGAAAGTTCGGCAGAACTTTTCTTAAATTATGGACATCTACCCCCCGTAAAACGGGTCCAGAACCTGCCAAAGACACAACAAATATACTACAATTAAATAACAGGAGTCGAGCCATAAGAACTGTATTATTTTTTCCGACTCCACAACACACCACAATATAATTAATTAAATTTAATAAATTTTTAAATTATCCATCACATGTAATTGATAGCCACAATATTTTTCTAAAATTACAACATAATTTTTAGAGTCTAAATAAGATTTTTCCCGATCGAAATTATAATATTTCGTGCGTCCGAAAAACAACGGAGTCCGGAATCGGAAAGCGCCTATGTGAAGCTCAAGTTGCAGGGAGTCTGAAAGTACAAGAATTTCAGCCGGAAAGTGGCCGGAAGGCGCTGGATCGGGGCAGGAAAGATGCTGCACTGATGACGCTTCCCGAGGCTGCCGGCGGGGATTTTCCGGCGTCGTTTTCGGGGGTGGGGAGTCCGTTTCCAGCGTGGGTTTGCTGAAAAGACGCCAGCAAAAGGTCGAACCGACGATGGCAGCCTCCTTTACTCTTGACGGCACCGGCGGAAAGGAGGAAGGGGAAAGAGAAGGAGGACGCGATGCGAAAGGAAGGGGGAAGGAGGTTGGTGGTGGCACGCAGGCGGCAGGGAAAGTGGGGCAGCCGGTGGGAAGGAGAAAAAGGGGAAGGAGAAAGAAGAAAGAGGGAGGAAGGAAAAAGAAAGAGAAGGAAAGGAAAGAGGGAGAGAGGGGAGGGAAAAGGAGGAAAAAGAAAAAAAAATATATATAATTATTATTATTATTTATTTATTTATTTAAAAAAACTGGGTATTACACTAAATTTTAATTTTAATAACGCGAACGAAATTTTTTCGGCACACTTAGAGAGTAAATTACATGGATGATCACTAAACTTTACAATTTATAACAAAAAAGGACCAAATTTTTGATTTATTACAAAAATGTATTTCTAAAGTATCTTTTAAAATTAAAATTTTAGTATTTTTTTTATTACAAAGTGAAAAGTTTGATGACCACCCATATAATTTGTCTTTGCACTTATCGAAAAACTCATCGGTGTTATTAAAATTAAAGTTCAATAACCATTTAGTTATAAATCAAAGATTTGGTACCTTTTTAATTACAAAGTACAAATTTTGGTGACCGCCAATATAATTTACCCACAGAATGCATTCATTGTTGATTTTTCTTCACTAAATTTTGTAGAAAATGTTACCTATTTTGTGATATATTTTAGCAATAATATAATTTTTTGGATAAATTATATTAATGATCACTTAATTTTATATTTCATAATAAAAAGTCTTAGACCTTTGATTTGCAACTAAATGATTGTCAAACTTCAATTTTAATAACAACAATAAATTTTTCATCACATTTAGCCAGTAAATTACATGTATGGTGACCAAATTTTGCACTGTGTAATAAAAAGATTCCAACCTTTTGACTTTTTTTCTTAGAAAAAAAGGTGCCATATATCTTTTAGAATGAAAATTTTGGCATATTTTTATTATAAAGTGTAAAGTTTGATAATTATTCATGTAATTGATCCTCACCTTTACCGAACAAATTTATAAATATTATTAAAAATAAAACTTAGTAATCATTTAATTACAATTAAAGGTTTGATATCTTTTATAATAAAGTGCATAATTTGGTAATTACCTTTGTAATTTAATCAATTTTATTTTTTTTACTAACTTTTATTGTGAATCTAATTATTCTATCATTAAAATTAATATAAAAATCACCACTAAGCTTAGCAGTATCATATTTTTTCGTTGACTATCCATCGCTTTTTCAAAAATATTTAGCAATAACCATTCCATTTCTTTTCCCTTGCTACTGCATGATAAGCCTTATTTATTCATAAGGAATTATTTAGTCATATTTATTGACAAATAATGGGTAAGTTAGCTAATTATGATGTAATTTAATATTTTTTAATATTTTTATTACTTTTCAAGTAGCTCATTGCTAAAAGATTTAAGTTTTAAACCAATTTGGAGGAAGATGTGAAGGCTATGGACCGTTCTTGATGAAAAATTGAAAGTTATGTCAGGCTTGTGACCGTTCTTGTAGTGTGTGAATGAATCTATTGATGGAAGCTACTGTCATGAGCGACAGACACCTGTGTCACAACTGTGACGCATGTGATTGACGAAGAATACAATATTGAAATGAAAAGGAACTTGTCGTGAGATTTTTTGAGGAGAGGGAAAACACTCGATTTCAAGAGGAAAAACACAGAGAACCAAAGGAATATAAGATTGAAGATTGGGATCCAAATTAAGAAATTATTTATAACTCTTTCTTCTATTCTTGCAACCTTATATTTGCTTTTGCTTTTGGGATGATGAATGCTATTAAGTACATTATGCTTGGTTAGATTTTTAGTGTTAAGATTAATATTTCATTATGATTTGATTTCTAATTATCAATAGAATTATTGAAATCTTTATTATATTATTTTATTTGTACTTAATGCTTATCATTATTTAATCACCAATGGTATCTTATTAATCAAGATTATGCATTGAAAAATGATAATTTTTTATGGAAGTAATAGCATATATTCAATTAACAAATATTTTCTTATAAGTGGAGTTGATAATTTATGCAATTTTAATAAGATTTTAATTAAAGAGAATAAGAATTTCTTCTTTGTAATTTTAATTGAATGAGCCAATTAATTCTTGAGAGAGATTGATTGGTGCATTAGAAAATATCTGAAATTTAATAACTCCCCATATGATTTTATTGGTAATGATTATTAATTATTGTGATAAATTAGTCTTTAGCAATTTATTTTATCAGTTTCTATTTGTGTTTAAATTAATTGATAATTTCTTTTCTTAGTTTATATTATTAATTTAGATTCTTGGTTAAACATTCACATTTTTTGTCGATTTAAATAAGTTAAAAGTAAATTTATAGATGGATAGATAAATCATTTTTCGTGGGAATGATTCGGTACTTGATACTATATTACTTGATTCATTCCATATATTTGTGGATATGGAATCCATCCTATTATACAGTTATTTTTTTTAAAGTGATATAAGTCCTCTGACAGTGGATGAATGGAAGAGCGGGAGTAAACTTGCTACCAATTAGCCCAACTCATTATGACTAATTAGTCTCTAATTTATGCAATCCTTGTGGTTATTGACCTGGAGATCTATTTTTCTTTTTAAGTTTGGCTATAATATTCCTCAAGAGTGAAGGTTTTGATCCAAAATTAAGTAACAAAAAGAAGATATTGCCTAAAAATATTATAAGTTGGAATAGTTGGAGTAGCACTTCTTGAAAGCACTTTACCTTTTACAATTCCACAGTTCGAATAAAGATTAATTTGATATCCAATATAATATGAAGACATCTGAAGTAAAAACTAAAATAAATAGAATATAGTGTTTTATTACTTAAATTTATACATATGCTTCAATAAATAAACATAAGTCCAAAAATAAATTATTAACATAAAAAGAATGTACCCATTTTATTTCTTATCTCTATATTCTTAATCCTGAACGACAATGATATATATCAAGTTTAGCCAATTAAATAAAGAACAAGGCCAACCAATTAACAAGCTCAACCATTCAAGGCCTCAAGAAAGCAAGAAGAGACAAGACCAAAGAGGAGCAAATCATAGCCCCAGAAACCCCAAAAGAATAAGCAGCTCCCTTGTCCATGGTTGGTGATGGGGCCGGTGCCATCCCAAATTCTTGAGCTTCAACACTTGCAAAATACATTGCCACAACCAACAGGAATGAAGTCATAGCCTTGAATGTGTTCGTTTGTGCCATTGATTGGGGATAACAAAGAAAGAAAGAAGACTTGGATGCTAAAAGAGAAAGAGAGGAATATGCAGAAGTGATCAGCGGTAACTATTTGATTTGATGAAAAGAAATGGGTTTTGAAGGGGTATTTATAGGGTTTTATTGCATATGAAGGGAGTGTGAAACCAAAAAAAACTTTGAATAGGTTTAACGAGTCGACGAGTGAGAAAAGTTCAATTTGAGGAAGTAAAGGAACCTTCATGTGATTTGGTTATTGGGTTGTACTACGCGTGGTTGAGCTGCTTCCATGGGTACTATTACTATTTAGTTAACGTGCAGTAGGGTTTTGTTCAAAGAAGGAAAAGTAGGCTTTTGGCTGTTTTATTTGAAAGTTGGATAAATACTGTCATGATATTCAACAATCTAAAATAAAAAGTCTTATAGTTCCCAAAATAAAATTGTAAAGACTGTAATGGCCATCTCAATTTGCTATTGGCTTTGAATTTAATTGGGGAGGGTTGTTGCACGGTCAAGTCTTAATCCACGAATTGTCTCTGGTTCTTTTAAATTAGTTATCCAAGTGCAATTTGATGACATTTCCAAGAAACATCATTTCTTTTCTTTTATGTTAATAAAGTAATCATATTTTATTTTAATCCATCAATAAAATAATAGCATTTTATATATATATTTTTAAAAAAGTAACCTATAATTACAGATTATCAAATAAAATAGAATTTACTAAAGTAATATAAGACAATTTTAAAAATTCATACACCTTTAAAATAAAATAAAAAATTAATTTAATTTGCGAAAAAATATGAACATAATTGTCATTATTAATAATTCAGCAATAAATTTCGTAATTATAAAAAAAATTTAATATTTTTCATAAATTTATTAATTTTTCATAAATCATTAAATTTCATAAAAATTATTATGTATATATTATTTCATTCATTTTTCACAACTAGTTTTATGTATAAAAAATTAGTATAATTTATGAAAAAATACGAAGATTATTATCATTTTTCATAATTTAGTAATATATTTCGTGATTACGAAAAAATTAATATTTTTCATAAATTTACTATTTTTTCATAAATTATTAAATTTCGCAAAAGTTATCACTTTTTCGTAATATCATTTATTTTTCACAAATAGTAACACTTACGAAAATTTAGTTTATTTTACGAAAAAAAATATAGAGAAATTTGTAATTTTTGTAATTTAGCAATATATTTTACGATTACGAAAAATTTAATATTTTTTGTAAATTTATCAATTTTCTCATAAATTATTAAATTTCACAAAAATAATTATTTTTCATAATATCATTCATTTTTTTACAACTAGTAATACTTATGAAAAATTATAATAATTTGCAAAAATATATGAAAAAGATTGTTATTTTTCATAAAATATTAATTATTTTTGTAATTATAAAATTTTAGAGAGTTCAACGGGTTGCCAGTTATCTTTACTTATAAAATTCAAAAGATAAGATTTAAACTAATTAAGAATCAATGGTGTGTAAAACAAAGTAAGGTTACTTTATTTTAAACAAAGTCACCCTAGAAAGTACATAATAATAATAATAATAATAATGTGTGTTCTACTATTATTTTATTTTAAATAAAGTAATTAAATTTATTTTAAATATTATTAATTTTTCTAATTTAAATTCTATCCATTAAAATTTATTTCTATAGATGATTTGGCAACTTGTTGAATTCTTTTAACTTTTTTTTATAAATATGAAAATAACTAATATTTTACGAAAAATGACAATGCTTTTCATTTTCTTTTATAGATTATATCAATTTTTTGGAAGTATTACTACTTGTGAAAAAATAAAAAATATTATAAAAAATTATTACTTTTCTGAAATTTAAGGATTTATAAAAAATTGACAAATTTATAAAAAAATACTAAAATTTTTATAATTTAAAATTTATTGCTAAATAACAAAAAATAACAATTTTTTCAAGTTTTTCCACTAATTATACTAATTTTTTGTAAGTATTACTACTTGCGAAAAAATAAATGATATTTTGAAAAAAATTATTGGTTTTGTAAAATTTAATGGTTTATAAAAAAGTTAGCAAATTGATAAAAATAATAATTTTTTCGTAATCGTGAAATTTATTGCTAAATTACGAAAATGACAATCTTTTTTATATTTCTCACAAACTATACTAATATTTCGTAACTGTTACTACTTACAAAAAATGAATAATATTATAAAAAAATAATTATTTTTGTGAAATTTAAAAATTTATGAAAAAATTAGCAATTTATGAAAAATTAATCGCAACATTTATTACTAAATTATGAAAAATAATAATTTTATTCATAAATTATATTAATTTTTTATATGTGTTACTATCGAAAAAATGGTATTATGAAAAAGATAATTTCTTTTGCGAAATTTAATGATTTAAGAAAGAATTAGCAAATTTATAAAAAAATTAAATTTTTGTAATTGTGAAATTTATTACTAAATTATGAAATATGAAAATCTTTTTGGTATATTTTTGTAAATTATACTAATTTTATATGAATTTTAAAAGTGTATGAATTTTAAAATTTATTTTATATTATCTTAACAAATCCTATTATAATTGGTAACCTGGAATTACAAGTAACTAAAATAAATTTTTTTAATCATATAAAGTAAATTAGTTGATATAATTTTATTGGTTGTTTAAAAAAAGTATAATTACTTTATTTTTTAATAAAAGTATAGTTACTTTATTTTTTTTAAATAAAGTAATTATAGAATTTTTTCAATAATAATAATAATAATATGGAAAAAGATTATGAGAGAGAAGAGGGAGATGAAAAAAAAGGAACAAGGGAAAGAAAACAGAGGCAAAGAGAAGAAAAATTCAAAAAGTTATAAAAGGAGAAAAATTTAAAAGATAAAAAGTAGAAGAGAAGAAAAAAAACAATGAGGGAAAGAAAAGGAGAAAAGAAGAAATAAAGATAGAAAAATAAAGAAGAAATTTAAAATTTTTGATATATGTGTTTAATTTTTGACATATGAGATTTTTATTTTGATATGTATTTTTAACACATGAAATTCAAGATTATATGAATTTTTGTAATTTTTTCTATCAATTTATTGATTATTAAATTATCCTGACTCTAATTCTAAAAAATATTAACTAATAAATAATTTCTTAATCAGTTAATGATATTAATTCTATCTTAAAAATAATATATTAATTATATTTTAATATTATATTAATTAATAAATTAATTTTCTAATTAGATAATAATTCTAATTTTAGAAAATAACATCTTAAATATATTTATAATATTATATTTAATAATAAATTAAATTTTTAATTGTATAATAAATTTTTAAACTTTAAAAAAGTAATATTATTCATATTGATAGTATTAATTTATATAATACTAAAATTAATTAATATATATTCTTAAAATAATTTCTATATTAATGAAATTTTAAAATTTTAAAAAGATTAAAAAAGATATTTCAAAGTAGTTAGTTTGTTATTATTTCCTAAAATATTTTATAAATTTATATTAAATTGTATCTATGAATTTGATTTTATAATTAAAATAATAATAACGGTCGTATAATATATAGATAAATGAGTAGTAATAATAATAAATGCAGAATAAGAGAATCAGAAAAAGAAGTATGAGATGAAAAAAAGAAACGATAGAGAAAAAAGTGAGATAAAGAAAAAAAAGAAAAAAAATGAGGCAAAAGAAGAGAAAAAAAAGGTAAAAAGAAGAAAATATTAAAAGATAAAAAAAGGAGAGAAGAAAAGAAGACAATGAGGGAAAACAAAAGGAAAAAGAGAAAAAAAGAAATAAAAATAAAGAAAAATGAAAAATACAAGTGAAAGTGGAAAGGAAGAAAATGAAGAAGAAGTAGATGGACTTAAAGAGTTTTAGAATTAGCGCTTAAATTAAAAGAGTAAAAGAATAAAAGAAAATTGAATTATATTTTAGATTCATAGATGAATTTAATTTGAAATACTTTTTATCGGTAAAATTAGTAATAGGCTAATTTCATCAATAAAAGAAACTAAGAGTAGAAAAAGGAAATATGAGAATGAATATAAAAAAAAAAAAACTAGCGACAATTCATTGCTAAAGAATCTAAAAGCTGAAAAGAAAAAAAAATAAATGAATTTAGAATTAGCAAAAACACAATCAATCACTTGTACTATTTTGAATTTAAATGATAAAAATGTGAAAATTTTAGGATTAGAGACAGGTTCTTTCCATTCTAGTAGACATAAAATTAGTCGTTACTAAGTGACTTTCATTGCCAATCTACCATTATTTCATTGCGTTAAATTTAGAGATAAAGTTTTCTCACTATTGATTCTCCATTGCTAAGTGGGATCAAAATAGAATATCTTTCCATTATCAATCCGTCACTATTTCGTTACGAGAGTTAACGCCAAAAATTGCCAATAAATTTAGTAGCAAAATCTGTTCCTCCTTGAATCTCAAAATATTTTAGTAATTGTCATTTTGTTTTTACTCTTTCACTGTACTGTCATTAATTAATAGTAAACTTATTCTTTTTAGTGTATATAAAGAGCATAAAATCGTGTTTTTATCTTATATTTTATGAGTTTATTAGAGTTTATATATTTTAATATCAAAATCTGTTATGTTTTTTTAATAGTGAATTTGAGCAAATAGATGATAAATAAAAAAATATAAAAAAAATATTATAACTGTTAAGATTTCAACATTTAAAAATAAATTAAGAACTTTCAACAATGATTAAATTTATTTGATTGAAAGTTCATTTAGAATCTCTATATTAGATTTATTTTTTTAATTATTTATTAATTTTATTAATAAAGAGCATGGCAAATAAAATTTTTATTGGTGGTAAAATATTGTTTCAAGCGTTTTAACGTAATTGTATACACAGTTTAAACTCGAACTTTCAGTTAATTTAGAAGAGATATTTACCATATGATTTAGATGTTTTTAGATAATAATATACTTATTAAGTTGGTGATATTGATTGCAAATTTACAGATTCCTTTTTCTAGTGTTATAAGTTGTTGGTATTTCTACATTTTACAAATGTAGGGACCTCTGACACTCGATGTTTGGTACAAGAATTAAACAACGAATTAGAGAGCAGGAGTAAACTTACTACCAATTAGGCCAACTCGTTAGGACTAATTAGTCTCCAATTTATCTCATCAAAAAGAAAAATTAGTCTCTAATTTATTCAATCCTAGTGACTTATTGGCATGGAGTTTTTTTTTCTTAATTGTTTGGCAATTGTATTCCTCAAAACAAAGGTTTTGATCCAAAATTAACATCTATAAGAAACAAATAGAAAATATTTGTATTAATACTAATTATGAATATAAATAAGAAACACCTCTTTTATTACTTAAACAGGATTGGATCCTGATCACATGTACATGTACTTGAATAAATAAATAAATAAAAGTCCAAAAAATTATTCACATCAATAAAACAATGAACCCAATTTATTTCTTTTGTTTATGGTCTTAACTATGAACAACAATGATATATTTAACCAATCAAATAAAGAACAAGGCCAGCTCATTAGCTCAGTTCTGAAAAGCATAAGAGGAAGAAAACCCAATCAAGTGTAGAAAGATTTAAATCCATTCAATGCCTCAAGAAAGCAAGCAGATACAAGGCAAAAGAGGAGCAAATCATAGCCCTAGAAATTCCAAAAGAATAGGCAGCTCCCTTGTCCATGGTTGGTGATGGGGCTGGTGCCATTCCAAATTCCTGAGCTTCAACACTTGCAAAATACATTGCCACAACCAAGAGGAATGAAGTCATAGCCTTGAATGTGTTCATTTGTGCCATTATTTGGTGAAAACAAGAAGAGAAAGGATTGGGGTCGATGATGAAAAGAAAGGGGAAGTGAAATGTGGAACAATGATTAGTGATTATCTGATTTGATGAAAAAGAAATGGGTTTTGAAGGTTATTTATAAGGGTTCTTTATGGAGGAGTATTGATCCAAAATAAAACTTGGAATAGGTATAACAGGTGTAACCTGGAGACAGGTAAGAGCAGTTTAATTCCAAGAAGTAAAGGGAACTTTCATAATTTGGTTATCAGCCACATGTTTTTACGCGTATGCGTATTAAGGATCTTAATTAACGTATGAAAGATGGAACTTCTTTTGAATAGTAGGGTTTGGCGTTTTTATTTGAAAGGTTCCATAATTATTGTCATCATCAACAATAAGTCTTATATCAAAAAGAAAAAGGGAAATATGTTAAAAAGTCTAATGACCGTGTCAATTTGGTATTTACTTTTACTTATTGGGATAATTACTGTTCAAGTCTCAGTACAAGAATATGCAAACGTAACATTTTGTTGTCTCTTTTTTCAGCATGTTGACACTTGACTATTCCTTCTCCGAGTGATTTTAAGAGTGCACTCTCTCACATTGGCATGGTTTATTTATGAATAAATTTCTGGACTGTTTTCCAGGAAGATGAACCCTGGTTAACAAAGGTATAAGAGCTAGGGCTGAGCACGGATCGGTCCAATTCGGTTATTTATAAATCTCCAGTACCATACCAAATCTCGGTTATTTTAAAATTGAAGGTACCAGTACCGTACCAAACATAAAAGGATCCAATACCGTATTGTACCAATTTTACGGTTCAATACAGTTCGGTTCGGTGCTATTTTCGGTTCTAAAAAATTTAAAAAATACAACTTTAATCTCATCTTTAATCAAATACATTTAGAGAAAATATGATTACCAACCTAAAAAAAATAGCATGAAAATCTGAATTAAAATTGCAATCACATTTTTGAACAACCTGTTTCGCAATTCAATCACTTGCAAATACAATAATTCATTCAATATTCAAATACAAACCATTAAAATATATATTACTGCTAGCATAAAAATATTTTACAGATAGCAATCATTAAAATAAATAAATAAATTTACAAACTTTATGTAGCACTAAAACTCCCCTCAAAATTAGCACTCCACATTTAATCTTGGCATAAGGGACTCAACAATCTCAGGATCTTGAATAATTTCTACAATAAAAGTAAAAAATTACGTCAATAAGACTTAACAGCATCAATAATAAACAAACATATGTAAGAAGTAAAGAAATGTTACATGACTCTATACTTTCAATATCCTCTAATGATTCTTCTAGTTGGATAGGTTTATTTGAACTTCTAATCCAATCTTCACAACAAATAAGGACCTCCGCTGTTGTAGGAAGTAAAGAACTTCTATATTGTTAAAAGATGTTTTGACAATTATTTCTCAAGTTTTGTTTGATCCTTTTCAAAAAAAAAAATTAAATTTATAAATATAATTTAATATTTTTTTATATATTTTAATATTAATTTATAATATTTTAAAAGTTAATAAATTAATTATTTCTAAATATTTAATTTTTAAGTTTTATTAGTATAATAATATAAAAATTATTTTTAAAATATTTATTTCTTAATTTTAATATTTATATAAATTAATACTTTTAGTATAATTAATATTATTATTCTTAAAATAAAAATATTATATAATTAAAAATTAATTTATTAATAAATATAGTGTAAATAATATTTTATTTATATAATAATATCTTTTATAATTTTTACTAATTTATATAACTTTTTATTAAATTAAGTAATTTTTTAATTAACTTATCAAAAATTTCTAGATAGTAAATAAATTTTAAATCTAGTATTATAGTATGTATATTAGATTACTAGTATCAATATACTATGTGACATATTAATATATATAACTTATATTTTTTATAGAGTATAAAGTATATTATAATATTATAGTTATTTTTAATATTTATTATTTTTTGTATTTCGATAACAATTGCTTGAATTATATAAATGATAAATATAAAATAATTTTTTATAGAGTATATGTATTATTTTTTAATATATTTATTATTTATATAATATAAATAATTATTTATAAATATATATAAAAAATTCGGTTCTACGGTTTGGTCCGGGATTAGTACAAGACGGATCGGTTCGATCTGATTCTGATGCAGTTTTACTAAAGAACCGATCTGCATCGTAATAGTAAAAAAATTCGGATCGGTTCAATTCGGTTATAAAAACTTTCGGTTTTTTCAGTTCTGGTACTTTTCGGTACGGTTATTCGGTTCGGGCGGGAATCACCGAGATCCATGCTAAACCCTAATAAGAACACTATCCCTTGTCAACCAGACTTCTGGGGTAATTTTCTAATTTTCTTAACAAATGAAGATAATTAAAGCTAAATAATTTTTTTATACATATAATCATAAATCTTTCATTCGACAGAAAATAATGGTATAACTTGATAAATGATAAAAACAAAAAAAAGTACAATTAAAAAGTATAATAAAGAATTATCAATTGAATAGTAAAAGTTTATGTACATAATTCAATTAGGTTGACAGTTTTTTTAATATACAACTCGATTATTTACGCGCTTTATTCAATAGTTATATGAAACCACAAATTGACTATTTGATCTTTATATAAGTCCTATTGTAAGAATATAAAAAAAAATATTTTACTAAAACGTTTCAGATTTACTAGATTTCGCAAAAACCTCTATAAAAGAGGAATCAAATATCATTATTAACTCCACGACGGAATCAAATATTCCATAACAGAAAATTTCAGAAAATTTAATTATAATAAAAATATAAACATATTTGAAAGATTTATATTTATTAGATCAAATAGAATACTGTTATACTTTTAAGATAACAGTATTCTTTCATCTTTTACAATGGTAGAATTTTACAAAGAGACACAGACTTTTACAAAGAGACTCTATAACGAATTAATGATCAATACCAAGACACACTCAAATAACTCCATAGTTTTTAGCATTTTCATATATGTTTCATCAGTTCTCAATACTTTTTTTATTTAAAATAAATATAATTTTCACTAATAATATTGATGGGGTCACACCCATGTGAACGATAGAAAGTATGAGCAATTTCATCTTCACTTGATAATTCCTTCGTCAAAAGTTTGAGACACCAAAGCAGAACATTTTCCCCCTTATATAAAAGAAAATTAGCAACATTTGAGTGACTGTCAAGCAAATTCATGATATGTTAAGAAGAAACTTGGGTGATAATAGGAATGATGTCTCCCAGCTCAGAAAAGGTGTATACAGGGGAGAATCAAGAATTCTGGTTGCGTTTTCAGATCCACTACTTTTTATAAGTTCAAAAGAAGAAAACCTTTGGTTCTTTTCTTTTGAATTTTTGTCTGATAACTTTATATAATAACTTCTTGCAGTCGGTAGTAATTGTAACTAAGGATTAATGATTTTGAATCGAAATTAAAAAGAAAATACAACACGTTATTACAGTATAGTATACCACAAAATTATGTTTTTGTTAAATTTAATTAACTTTTGTACAGAGCATTATATTTTATTATTTTAGCAAAAGTTGTTACTGGAATAGTTAATTATGTTTTGGCTATTATTTAATTGGAAGCAGAAGTTCCAAAATAGATTTAATTGTAAGCTGCATTATTTACTTATCTCATGATTAGATCTGATGAAATGGGTAGCATTTATTTTGCAAGTTTTACTACAAGCAACACATATCCAACAACACAAAGGAGAAAACAGTGATCTGATAAGAATTATCTAAATAGATATAAAGTCCAATGTATTACATACCCTATAATGCTCTCATAAACATATAATACAACCCCGTATGAATAATCCTTTATTCCATGTCTATAACTAAAACAAATGAATCAAATGACAGTAATCCTCAATATCTCTCTCTATATATAGTAATCATATAATAGTATAAATATCTCAAATGTATAAACAATAAAAAATAAAACCCATCTCATATCAAGAACCAAAAAGAAGAAGTAGAGATCTTTAGTGCTTCAAGAGGGCCACCATAGACAAGAACAAAGAAGAGCAGATCACAGCACCAGACATCCCCAAAGAATAAGCAGCACCTTTATCCATAGAAGGAGCAGGAGCTGGGGCAAGATTTCCCAAATCTTGAGCTGAAACAGTGGCAGCAACAGCAGCAAGAGCTGCCAACAAGAAAACAACAGCAACTGACTGGTTGGATGCCATTATGAATCTTGGGAGGAAGGGAGAGAGGGATGTTAGGAGAAAGCAAAGAAAAGAAAGTACAAATGACTTGATTCTTGAAAAGAGGAGTGAGATGAAAGAGGGGGAAAGGGATTTGGAGGTATATATAGTGAAAGAAACCGCGTGGGTCTGAACAGAACGTGGACAGGTGGATGGGCCACGTTGAAGGGGAAAACAAACAAAATCAATGAGAAAGTCCAGCAAGAAAACGGCTGGTGGTGGGGTGGGTAGTGCAGGGGAATATTAAAAATTGAAAATGTGAACGTTGGGGTGCAGAGAAGGGCAGCTGGCCAGCTATCCTCTCTGTCTCTCTGCGTTTTCCTTCTAATATTATTAGTCTATGAAGTAACCGTTAGAGCGTTAACCCACTAGTGGCTTTTTAAGACTTTTACTAGTATTTGCCTCGTTAAGATCGAGGAAAGGACTGGGTGGGACACTTCTCGGGCTTCACTGTGACTAGTAAATTGATGGGCTATTACTTGGGCTACAATCGGTGGTAGTTGGAGATAGTTATCAGCAGTTGATGTAATAGATTTACATATATATTTTATTTTAGATAGTTTTATATAAATATATTTTTATATTTATAAATGTGCAAGATTTTTTTTTTAAAAATGGCTTTTCCTTTCGTAATAGAAAATTATTTTTCTTAAAAATGATTTAATTTTTTTAATCAGATTAATATTTTTTATTGACTGATTTTCTGAATATATCAAATATAAAACTAAGTATTAAATTCTTTTTAAAAAAATATTTCATTTCCTGCAAAATAATAATAAGAGCGGTTCCTTGATACGGTAGTGAGATTACAAATTACTTGGGGCTAGACCTAAAAATCCGCTGCGATCAAAATACACTTATCCAAAGTTATACTTTCCCATAGGCAGGGCAAATGATGATTACCAAAATGATGACGCCAAACAAGTAAATCTTTTAATGGGTCAAGTCTTCCTATAAGAACAATGAGCACTCTTATGATGAGCTTGGACTTAGCGTCCAGCAAGACCTTCGATGCCAAAGTTAGCATTGAGTAGAAATAATATAGTTTAGTGAGCTAAAAGTAGCGAGAAAATGTTAATGTGCCTAGCAAATTATAAGCTTTGATTTATACAGTAGGGATGATGAGTGCCTTTTAATATGCTAGGATAATTAGCTAATAATCGATGTAATGATGTTTATTAATTATGATTTGTGTAACTCCTTTTACTTAAGAACTGCTTTGTTTAAGGACCAAGATGTAATTGTTAGATGACCATGAAGAGACTTCTTTTATATCTGAATTACTAGGACGAATGTTACTTGTAGACTTAATCTGTATCTTCCAGAATAAAGGATACACATTAAAAATATACGTTATCACTTACCAAAGCTTTTATTACATCTTGAGTACACCGTCAACAAGGGATATGGATACTTGATGGAAGGGGATGTTAAAAGGAGCCACATACACTCCTTTTAGACTTGAAGAAATATAAGTACATTCTTGTAACAATTTGAATATAAATCACATGAGATATTATCCATTTTAGCTCTTTAAACTTCATAATTTTTTATTTTTTTAATGAATATGAGAACTTTCAAAAGATAATTTATTCTAAAATCTCCTCAAGTCCAATATTTTTAATTCATAACTCCATAATCAAATAATCAAAAGACATATTATATGACTATTTATAATTCTATATATATAGTATTAGCCATTTCCTACTCCATTTTGATACGGGACTCAATTTAGTCATGTACCTCTACACTAAAGTGTTACATCCTAGGAGGGCTCCCACGATGATTAGAATGATGTGCAACCATGGTACTGTATGATTAAGGGGCTAAAGACCATAAATCACCACTCGAGTAGTAATTTCAAAAAAAATAATATGGATAATTAGGCATTGATTCAATTCTTTGCAGATTGACTAACCGTCTTCAACCATTTCATATAGATTTGGGTTAAAAAAAAGTTAGGTACAAATTAAAAATGTATTAGACACCCCAATCCTCATAGACCTTAGCCCAACACCCACTCAAATTTTTAGAATTCACTTGGTAGCTCATCTTATTAATTTTCTGGTTTTATTTATGCAACTAGTTTTATCTTTTAAGCATGTGTGGTGATTTTCAAAAGCTGCAAATCATTTACACCATTTAAGTTTTGTTTTTACATTTAAGCATATGAGATAGAAAATTTAATTTTTGAAAGCTACAAATCACTTGCACCATTTAGGTTTTGTTTTTATCTTTAAGCACATGAGGTGACTAGATATTAATTTTTTCCTTTAAGCAATATGGGGTGATTTTTCATCAAAATAAAGCATAGGATTCTACTATTGAATAATTAGAAGTGATAAATACAATAAAGCTATTTAGGTCTAATAATCATTAATTGGGCTCCCTCCTTATAGTAAACCTAACTCTGCGTCTGTGAGGAAAGGAATTCAATTGACATAAATATAGCAAATTCACATAAAAATAAGCATGCATAAGGTGAAGGCAACCATCCTTTCGATATAGATGTGTGCACTGATGGGTGCTACTCGTGTTAGCTACAATTTAAGGCAATGTACCTATCGATGCAGTCTAGCACTAATGGCGAGTATCAAGGTCGTATTCCTCGGGAAAGTGAAAGCCCAGAGTTACTCCTTTGTTCTTTGTTATATTAACCTAAAATGGATAATGAATAATTTCTAAACTAACTATTAACTACAAGCTAAGTTCCGAGGGAGATGCAGGAGTAATTGATAAGTGAAATAATCAAGACAAGAAGACAAACCCAAAGGGAATCTAAACTAGTTGGCAATCAAACAAAAGATAAAGGATCGGTGAGTCTAATTATGCTACCCGTGGATTTAATTCTTAACTCAATTCGGTTTCTCTCTCGAGATAACCGAATTCCTAAACCTAATAACCTAAAGTTGGAATCTCTTCCTAACGATTGATTCTTAGATTAGCATTAAGCTTTAATCCGCCTCTATTAAGCTTTGTTAATTCTTAATCCGGCTAGTTAATTATCCTTATCTCTAAGCGATTATTAACCAGTTCTTATTATTCAAAATTCCAATTGCCAAACGGATTTTTCAATCTCATAAAGCAATCTAAACATCACAATTCACAACGTCTCATGAATAATGCATAATCTTATTAATACTGAAAACAAGAAGAATACAAAACCAACTCGAACAATCCAACAATATAATATCAAGCCAACATAGTAAAGAAATCCCAATGGATTAAATCAGTCTAGCTAAACATGCTCATGTTTAAAACAATCTAGGAAATCAATTACAATGAAAGAATAATGAAAATAAAACATGTACACCCTTTTCTCTCGAATTGGATGAAACTTCAAATCCTGGATCTACACTTTGATTAATCTCCCAAACTGCCTCTTGAATTGCTCCACTACTGTTTTTGCACTCGGAATCTTACGATTCGGATTCTTACTCACTGCAACTCTCTCTCGCACTCAGGATTGTGCAGAAACCGAACCAGCCACTAGGGCTCTATGTCACTTCTTCCCCTCTTCTCCTCTAAGAAAAATGAATTTTTCTTATATATTTAACTCAAGACAGTGGTCAAGGCCGGTCAAGACGGCCGAGTCCATGCCGTCTTTGGCTGGATCTCACCAACTAGGGTTTCACCATGGCCGTGTTGCTCCCGTCTTTGGCCACCACGGGCCGTCTTTGGAGGCCGTGGTGGCTACGGAAACCGTGCCCAAACTATTATTTTGAAGACCAAGTTTCGATGGTTGGTCACGGCCAGAGTCCAGGCCGTGATGGTCAGCACGGCCTTGACTCAAGCCGTGCTCAATGTGTGCAACGCGGGCTCTTGTCCGATCTTGATGAATTCTCGTCCGTTTCCGCACGTATTGATCTATAATTGCTTAAACACCGATGATGGTCCTATAAATGTTCCTGAAATGCAAAAGAACATACAACATGGGTGATTTGGGAATAAAAGCACAATAATTGCTAAGAACATACGCAATAATATGCAAGCAAATATGTGTAAAACTATGCTCATCAAATTACCCCACACTTAAGCTATTGCTTGTCCTCAAGCAATTAACAACTCAACCCATAAAACTACAGTTAGCAATTCCTTTCAGTTTATGCCCCTAGTCCACAACAGAGAGTATTCAACACATCTCAAAGGATACTCAATCATAAATCAAATTACAAATCATTAACAAAGAATAGAAATAATATTAATGCATGAGTAACTTAAATGACAACTCAACACAAACATCATGAACCAATGCCTCACAGGGATCACTCAAGTCGCTCAAAGTGTATATTAGGTGAATAACAAATCCCTCAAAGCAAATGCACAAGACCCGCTCACCATAAGCTTGCTCATAAATCATATCTTCGCTACTGTGAATAAGTAAATACCAAAATCAAAGGGTCTTTACCAAGGTTGAAATGGGGCTAAGGTAAAGGTACGGGGATTTGGATAGAAGTGTGAAAGTGCTGGAATTCGTGCGATAAACAATACTATATGCTCAAAGGATTAAATGCCTAAGATCACAAAAAGAATCATTCACTAAAATCCCTACTTCATAGAATAACGCTCGCAAATGCTCTAAATCCTATAAAAAGATAAATAATTAAAGAGATTTGTTTATTATATTTTTTTTCTTCTTCTTTTTTTTCTTTTTTTTTTCTAAAGAAATGAACTAGCAGCTTATTAGTGACCGCCGCATACAACTCGAATAAACATAAAGAATAACAAATACAAATTGGATCAAGGGGAGCATTTAAAATATCAAAAAGATTTAGTGAATTTACCAACATAGCAACTAGCATTTTAATCCCACATAAAGTCGAACATATCACGGGAAAGAAATTCCGTATAAGGGTAAAGGAAAGATAAATGTAAATAATGGTATAATTGGAAGTGTATAGGTGTAGATTATGAAGAAAAGGTTAAGGCTCAAAAATTGGCTAACTAATGGAAACATAAGGTGGTAGGCTTTTGGTCAAATGCTGGGGAATCCTAAATCGCCCAAATCATCTCATGGTATTCACAATATTCATGTAACTTCAACACGCATTACAAAGCAAGTTCTAGAAGCAAAGTTAAGTACAATGCACACTCGAATAAGAAATATAAAGAGCATAAGCATAATGAATGCTCAACTGGCTCAAAATCTCACTTTCGGTGTGGTATTCAGTGCGATTGGTTCGCAACATCATCAATTGAATCATTATTTAAGAAACACATGCATATGATATTATCAACGTTCTAAGTTAAAATTCGACAATTCGAAAAATAATTAAATAACACCGGTTTAACCCGGCAGGGTTGATGTGTAAAACACCATAAATTGTTTTCCAAGGACAATGAACAACAAAGAAAAGTAACTACAATTCTATAAATCAAGTCATCAATCAGCTCAAAATTAGCATACTCAAGTGCATAAAAACACAATGTCCTAACATCTCCTAAAAATACACAACACCTAGCCATAGCAATTAAAAATCCATATAAGAGATTAGGGTTTACCCATAAGCACCCCACACTTAAAGAACACACCGCCCCTCGGTGTAAAATGTTATGGATACCCCACATGGAATGCTCAACTAAGAGAACAAAAGCAATACAATCCAAGTGCATGACATGTATGAAAAATAAAGTAAATAAATGCGGAAAAATAAAAAGATCTAGGGGATCGCCTGATCATCCATCGAGGCCGATGTTGTGGAAATTCAGTGCCTCCTGCGGTAGAATCCGAAAATAATAAAATAAAGAAATAAAATCAAAACTGAAAATATGAAAACTAAAACTAATAAAATGTTTCAAAACAAAAGGTAAAAAAAAAAATTAGAAATTAAAGATAAAAATTGGGGTGCCTCCCAAAAGCGCTTCTTTTGATGTGATGAGTCTTCACCGGACTCATGGTGAAAGGCAAATGGGCGTGATCGACGACCATCCATCCTTCTTCCAAGCAAATGGCTTCAAATATCCGCTTAGAGGGATAATCGTCAACTTCCTCTTCCCATACCAAACAAGCCGCCAGATGATGGGCAAAACTCGCTCCTCGTATAATTGCACGTAGTCATGATGCTCTAGGGGCTCTTCCAATTTGAAAGCTAAAGTTTCAACAATTGGAAGGATCGACGGTTGGGCAATTTCTTCAGGGAGTGTTGATGGTTTTCTTGATCCCCGGCTTGGTTCTCTTGCTAGAAGAAACTCGAGCTCCTCCAAGACTTCTTTATTGGATAACTCATGCTCATCTTCCATCATCGAAGGGACTTGTGGAAAATCTACCAACAATTCCTCTAACTCGCAACTCAAAGCATCATCAATCGTACATTCCCTGTTGATAGTCTTTCGGAGGAATTATGTTCGCCTCTTCCTTTCCGGTTCCATCTCCATGTTCAAGAGATCGTCCTGCCGGAAGCATCATCATCAAACATAGTACATAAACCGGAAAAATTCTCACCGAACGCATAAAGTGATGGCGCTCAAATGCTCCCTCGGATTCGATGGCGTTTGATGGAGTTTCCAATTGCTCTGCCAATGGCCCGAAAGATCAAGCCTACTTGATGCTCTATGTTCTTAATCGAGGCTTATTGATCTTCAAGTATCCTCCCTGTTTGTTGGAATCATCATCAAGACTTGTAATGAACCTCATCATCGGCTCTCCTCCGACACTAACTCTTCATCTTGAGTTGAAGGTGCAACATTAGGCTGCTTGATGTAGTTGCTTTGAATTCCTAGTGGTTCTTGGCCATCTAAGCTCCATCCAAAGGGTGAATGAGTGCTCCACTCTTGATTGTAGGTGCTTCCATACGAGTCATTTGACCAACTTCCCGTATAATTCACATTCACGATTATAAGAACAATGAGCAACATCACTATACAATGGACAATCATTACACACATGTAAACCACAACAAAATTCACAAAAGACTTGAGATGAAAGGATAGGAGAAGAGAGTTGATCGGTAGCCCTATAAACGATTCCACTCAAGCATCTAAAGATGCACGGGCATCCCAATTTTTAGCACTCTCTTGGTTCCTGATCCCATTTTCCAATGTATCATATAAAGAGTTTAAATTTAGCATTGAACCTCCTTATCATTCACTATATGAATCATAAACTTAAACTAAATAAATATGTACAAATAAAATAAAATAAATAAACAAATAAAAATAAAAAAATCATAAAATAATAAGAAAGAAAAAAAAATGGCTAAATTAACAAATAGCAAATTTCACTCTAGTTTTCAAACAAGTCCCCGGCAACGGCGCCAAAAACTTCATGGGTGCTACTCGTGTTAGCTACAATCTAAGGCAATGTACCTATCGATGCAGTCTAGCACTAATGGCGAGTATCAAGGTCGTATTCCTCGGGAAAGTGAAAGCCCAGAGTTACTCCTTTGTTCTTTGTTATATTAACCTAAAATGGATAATGAATAATTTCTAAACTAACTATTAACTACAAGCTAAGTTCCGAGGGAGATGCAGGAGTAATTGATAAGTGAAATAATCAAGACAAGAAGACAAACCCAAAGGGAATCTAAACTAGTTGGCAATCAAACAAAAGATAAAGGATCGGTGAGTCTAATTATGCTACCCGTGGACGAATTCTTAACCGAATTCGGTTTCTCTCTCGAAATAACCGAATTCCTAAACCTAATAACCTAAAGTTGGAATCTCTTCCTAAAGATTTATTCTTAGATTAGCATTAAGCTTTAATCTGCCTCTATTAAGCTTTGTTAATTCTTAATCCGGCTAGTTAATTATCCTTATCTCTAAGCGATTATTAACCAGTTCTTGTTATTCAAAATTCCAATTGCCAAACGGATTTCTCAATCTCATAAAGCAATCTAAACATCACAATTCACAACGTCTCATGAATAATGCATAATCTTATTAATACTGAAAACAAGAAGAATACAAAACCAACTCGAACAATCCAACAATATAATATCAAGCCAACATAGTAAAGAAATCCCAATGGATTAAATCAGTCTAGCTAAACATGCTCATGTTTAAAACAATCTAGGAAATCAATTACAATGAAAGAATAATGAAAATAAAACATGTACACCCTTTTCTCTCGAATTGGATGAACAGCTTCAAATCTGGATCTACACTTTGATTAATCTCCCAAACTGCCTCTTGAATTGCTCTACTACTGTTTTGCACTCGGAATCTTACGATTCCGGGATTCTTACTCACTGCAACTCTCTCTCGCACTCAGTATTGTGCAGAAACCGAACCAGCCACTAGGGCTCTATGTCACTTCTTCCCCTCTTCTCCTCTAAGAAAAATGAATTTTTCTTATATATTTAACTCAGCACGGCCGTGGTCAAGGCCGTGCTGGTCAGCACGGCTGGAGTCCATGCCGTGCTGAAACTGTGGATCTCACCAACTAGGGTTTCACCATGACCGTGTTGCTCCCCGTGCTGGCCACCACGGGCCGTGCTGGAGGCCGTGGTGGCTACGGAAACCGTGCCCAAACTATTGTTTTGAAGACCAAGTTTCGATGGTTGGTCACGGCTAGAGTCCAGGCCGTGATGGTCAGCATGGCCTTGACTCAGGTCGTGCTCAATGTGTGCAACGCGGGCTCTTGTTCGATCTTGATGAATTCTCGTCTGTTTCCGCACGTATTGATCTATAATTGCTTAAACACCGATGATGGTCCTATAAATGTTCCTGAAATGCAAAAGAACATACAAGACGGGTGATCTGGAAATAAAAGCACAATAATTGCTAAGAACATACGCAATAATATGCAAGCAAATATGTGTAAAACTATGCTCATCATGCACCTACGTCAAGTTGCACATTTATACGGTCAAACTCATTTTTAACCTTTAGTCATATAACCAAATGTTATTCGTAGCTTCTGTCAAAGCTAAACAAACACACTTTCATTCACTCATATTAGAGATGAAGTACAAAATAGAATAAAAATTACATTATTAACAGACTCCAGACTCATGTTACTGGATCAACAAGCAGAATAATGTTGTCTCTGTTTCATTAGACCTTATTTGTTACCTCTAGACATAAGGAACTATTTATTAAAAGGCCCACTAGCAAGAAATTTACTATCACTCTAACAACCTGAAACCATATCACATGAGATATTATCCGCTTTGGCCCCTACTGGGCTCACGGATTTGTCCATTTGGCGGGTTCGAGAACTTTCCAGGAGGTCCCCCATCTTGGAATTTCTCTGAACCAAGCACGTTCAACTTTGGAGTTCCTACAACTCCACAGCCAAACAACCAAAAAGCACCTCATGTGATTAGTTCCAACTCTTTACATATATATTATCAACCATTCCCTGCCCCATTTTAATGTGTAATTTGATTCATTCATGTACCGCCCGTACTTTAGAGTGCTGCCATCCTAGAAGCCTGCCAGAAGCCGCTCCTTGTCCAAGCATCCTATCCTTGCCCCGGCATCCACTTTCCGCCGTCGTTGGATCGCTTCTCTAGGCCAGACTGTCACATGCCCACCAGCTTCCCCTTGGTTCGTCCTCGAACAACACATCTACTAGAGGGGTCCTGCTTTGATACCATTTTTAACAACCCGGAACTATATCACATGAGATATTTTCCTCTTTGGCCCCCACTAGCCTCACGGTTTTGTCCCTTTGGCGGGTTCGAGCACTTTTCAGGAGGTCCCCCATCTTGAAATTTCTCTAAACCAAGCACATTCAACTTTGGAGTTCCTACAACTCTACAACTAAACAACCAAATGGCGTCTCATGTGATTAGTTCCAACTCTTTACATATATGCTATCACCTTAAAAATTCTATGTTTGTGGTTAAAGCTTCCCTTTCTTATACTAAGACATGCTTACATATTTCTTCGGATGTACGTAGTGACCAAGGATGTGGATAAGTGTAAATTATGGCCAAAGGCACATGTGTTTGCTTAAGTGTGGATGCAAGTACAATCATCTATATTATGAGGTTCATGCATGATCATGTTTTACATACTAACTTCCTCATTTTAGGTCCCAAACAAAGTTCAAGTATTCAGATGATAGAATAGCATACACAAGACTTCAGTAAATATAAGTTGTGATAAACAATTAACAATTCACATACTAAGGCTGAAGACAGGCATCCTTATAGATTAAGGATGCGCCTTTGGCCTAAAGATATGTGCCTCTAAATCACAAATAGTCAGAGGTGACAAGTGTCATGCATGTAGTATTTATAATTATATATTCTACTTTAAACTGGTTTAAAACCCTCAAGTATTACATGGTGTCAAGTCTAGGGATTGTGAGTTGGACATTTATGGTTCTTAAGGTTCTGTAACAGCTTCATTTTCACGCCCTTATCCTTTTAAAGTCAATTATTCCCCTTCTTTTCCATCTTCATCTTGTCTCCTCTATTTTTGTTGGCTTTATTCACTTTCCCTCCTGAGTGAGTAAATGTGTTTTTTTTTTTCTGCTATTATTACCGTGGTTACCAAACCTTGCTCCTTCCACCCCTTTCAATACTATGTATCTCTCGTTTATCTTCCTTCTCTTTTTATTTCTCTTTTCTTGTACTTCTTTTTTTTTTATTTCCTTAGACTATTTCTCTCTTATTATGCCATTTTTCCCTTTTCTCATCCTTTTTTACCTCTTTTTTTTCTCTTGTTCTTATCCCTTCTTTTGTTTCTTTTCTCTATCTATGTAATATGAGAGATCTTCCACTTGCATTTTTCTCTAACCACCACCGTCTAAAAACATCTCTTCACTATAATAAGCTTTGTTATAGGAGTCTTTTTCTCTACTATCATTTGTTCTTTTTTTTTATATAATTTAGAGAGGCAAGTAGGCTCTATCTTGGCATATTACAGCTCATCATTATCCTTAATGTGGGAAAATTTTTCATTGCTTAAAACCATAATTAGCACGTACATACCATATTAAGCACTAAGTCCTTACCTTAAAGACAAACACACTTAGTTTAAGTACAGACGCCCTTTTGACTAAGACATGCATAGGTAAGCTTTTCTTCATGGCTCAATCTTTAGGTTTAATATATCTATGCATGCTTGTTTTTAAGCTTAGCATATCCATACTGAATCCAAGCACGTATTCCCTCATCGTTAGGGAGTTCTTCATTTTTTTAAATTTGGCCATCATTTTATAGGGTATCTAGAGGAGGGGTTACTTGGCTCAACTGATCCTGCCACTTTGAGAACCACAAAATCCTCTTCTCAAGCCTTAGAAAATTTCCTTGGTCATTATTACGAGGCTATAAAATTAGGAAGGCAAAAGTTGAATGCTTGCACTATCAGCCTTTCCTTGCTTCATTCAGATGCATAATTTGATTCACTGGCGTACCCTTTTACCCTAGAGTGTTGTCATCTTAGAAGCCTACTAGGAGTGGTCTATGTCTAGGCATCTTGTCCATGCCCTATTGTTTACAACCGACCCTCATTGTACCTATTTTTGGGCCAAACTATCACGCCCCATTAGCTTCCATCTAGTTCATTCTCAAACCACATATTTATTGGAGATGTCTTGCTATAATCATGTATAGTAATCTAGATCAAAATCACATGATATCTAGTCCACTTTGGCTCATCAGGCCATATGGTTTTGTCTTATTATTTGATTCAAAAACTTTATAAAAGTTTACCCATTTTGAATTTTCTTGAGTCTAGCACGCTTAATTTTAGAAATATTGTAACTCTATAACCAAACAACTAAAAGGTAACTAATGTGATTGATTAAAACTCTTTGCATATATACTATCAGTTATTCGCTGCCCCATTTGATGTGTGATTCGATTCTTTCATATACTTTCTTACTCAAGAATGTTGTTATTCTATAAGTCTATTATAAGCTACTCTTTGTCTAGGCATATTGCTCTTATTCCAGTATTCATTCCCCGCCCTCATCAACAACCATTTTGGACCAAGTTATCACAATCCCTATATTAGATATTCTCATTTTTATGTTTATGGCTATTGGAGAAACAATACTTTTTGCATTAATGAACTCTTTTTTGTTTAAGAGAAAAATAAAGAATAATTAAAAAAAAACCTTAAATCCTAATTGTGTATTACATAGCATTGGTAATTGTGAATTTTATGGCCATTAGGTCAGGGAACTACGAAAAAATTAGGCCTGATATCCTTTTTTTTTTGTTCTTTATAAAAATACTCCTTTTAACAACAACAATTACATTTTCACCTCAAGAAAACCAATCTTAAAAAATTTCCTTTTTAGCTGAAAATATTTACAAAAATACAATTTTCTTCTTTTTCAATATCAATTACAATGTCTCTTTGTGATGGGCACCTTTCTTGCAAAGTTCATTATATGCAATAACAATATAATTATGAAAATGAGACATGATTAATGGATATTTATATTTAGATTTTATAAATAATTGCTTTATTTTTACTTTAGGACCTATGTTCTTATATGAATCTAATTTCTTCTTTTATTTTATTCAGAAATATATATTTCACATCAACTAATTAATTGATATTAATAATTTTTTAAGAAAATTATTATAAATTTAAAACTTTAAATTATAATTATGACACTTTCCAAAAATCTTGTCCTTTCTAAGTTAAAATTTAAATCTTGTTACTTTCACTTTATACTATATAGTTGAATTATTTGAAATTTGTGTTTGGACATTTCTTGAGCTAAAATGACAGTAAAACCAATTTGTTCATTTATTTGTTCTTTTTAAACCTATATAAACACTACATTTTACTTGATTTTTAGAGTGTAGCTTAATTTTGAGATTTTATAAAATTTTAAATTCGAGAATTTTGCAAAATCAATAAAATTTACACCTCTAAAAACTTAAGCTCATAGAAAACCCCTTTCAAGCTAATGTTTTTTTGCAAAAATATGATATTTCTATAAATCTTTCAATTTATGAAGAAAAATTGAAAGAAAAGCGATGAATATAAGAAAAATATTTGCTTAATTATTTATATATTACTTTTATTTACAAAATGCATTTCTTTATTGAAGAAATATTAGTTTTTCTTTAATTAAAAGAGAAAGCATTTTTAGAAGTATTCTTCAAAAACTATTCTTTTGCATTTTATACTTTATTTATCATTTTAAAAATTTTAAAAATTGTTCTCTATATAATTAATGTAGTTATATTCTTTTTCAAGTAACTTATATTTTTAATTAACTAAAAGATACACTTAATATCTTGAAGCTCTAAAATCGCCAATCTGACATGCTTTAACTAATATTTGCCTTGGAATACTTTCTATAACCAACTTATTTATTAAATTATAATTTTAAATAATTATCTTTCTAAATTAAAATACTAAATTTACTGCACCATTTGAATCACATTAGAGTTTATTTCAAAATTATTAACGGCGACAGCCGGTCTCGTAATGCATGTTCGCATCCCCTCCAGCGATGGTCTCGCAAAACCATACATCATCCGGGTATTTTTATTGTTGTCTTTGGCGTCTGCCATCTCTACTGTAATGTCTTCCGGTTCACTCTCGTGTATGGCTTTCCCAACTTGAATCTCTTCATTCTCTATGTTTAATCGCTTCCTCAACTGCCTGAGGGATTGCTCTGGTTCTAGTAGAGGGTCTACTAAATCAGGATTGGACCTCCTGGTCATACACTATATGAAACAACAAATGACCAACAACACAAATGAATGAAAGAATAAAATCAAACAAAAATAAATAAAGAACAAAGAGTAGATGGCTAAATTAATAAGAACACACACAGTTCATAATATTTCTCAAAACAAAGTTCCCCAACAATGGCGCCAATAACTTGATAGCTCGCTAAACACGACTAGCAATCTACATGCAAGTACACCTATCGAATGTAATATAGCTATGGCAAGTATCAATATCGTATCCCACGGGAATGGAGAAGCTAATGCTATTATGCTATTCCTATTATCTAACCGATCAAAAGGTGGTGAAGATCATTAACTAAAAATGAATGAGAATGTAAATGAAAACTGAATTTTAATAAATAGAATGAAAATTTAAAAAAGACAATGAGATGAGTTAACCCAATTGGAGATCCTTTTAGCTAGCTGGCTTAAAAATAATAAACTATGAATTGATTGATTAAGAATTGCAATCTGTAGATAATTTCTCAAATGAATTGGCCTCTCTTTCGAGTTAACCAATTCCTAATCCTAAAGATCTATAGTTGGAATCTCTTCCTAACAATTGATTTTAGAATAGCATTAATCTCTAAATTACCACTAATGAGAATGTCTAGTTCTTATTCCAGTAAGTTATTACACTTATCTCTAAGATGCAAATCACTTAATCACGTAAGCAGTTGTCCAAACTCAATTGAATTTCTCAATTACAAAGGAGTTCTCAAATTGATTCAACAATGAAGAAGAAACAATAGATTTTATTTTACTTAAATGAAAACTATAATCTTAAATCAATAATCTAATTAGTTAAGCACAAAACAAGCCTAGCATGGCTAAAGATCACCCCTAAATGGCTTTAACAAAATTAGTTACACATGTTCATGATTAAACTATAAGTATCAAATACAAAGTAAACAAGAATCGAAAAAAACATGAACACCCTTTTCTCAAATGATAAAATGCTATCCCCTCTTGAATAACTCTGAATCCAGTTTCTGCAACTCAAGATCTCATTCTTTTTTCCTTTGAATCTTCAAACCAATCCTCAAGAGTAGCTATTTGGATGATGTTGAAATGGAATTCATCTCCGTTTTAATCTTCTTAATTGTCTAGAAGGTTGCTCTAAAAGTCTGTCTTGAATACCCCTAAAATTCTCTCTCTATTTCTCTCTCTAGCCCCCTTTCTTCTTTCTTTCTCTTATCTTTTAAATTAGGTTTCGAGTTCTAACACAGCCTGGATCCATGTCGTGTTGATCTAAAAGTGTATATTTGGCCTTCTTTAGCACGACTTAGATCTAGGTCGTGCTCCTCAGCATGGGCATGCTCCTAGGCTGTGTCACTCTCAGAAACCGTATTGCAAATCGCTTTTTTCTCGCCATAGATAAGGTATTTCAACACACCCTTTGACCTTGACCATGCTCCTCCACAGGGACGTGTTGGTAGGGCGTGTTAAACAGTCTAACGCACCCGATTCCATGTTTCTTTTCAATTTTTGTCTGATTTCTCTCTAACTTTGATAATTCTAATACAAAAACACATGCACTTCCTCATATGCAATTTTCACTTCAAAATGCTAAAAATATGTCTAAAAAAAGTGCCAAAATCCTAACAGGTGATGATTAGATCAAGTTCCATCTTTCATCCTTTAAAGCCATACAACACACCAAGCTTGATTATGGATTTCTACATTCTACTGTCAACTTTTGGTGCCTAACGGACCATATCTTTATATTCAATGGGCAAGAATAGTGCCTCATAATTGAGGAATTCTACGCCATTCTATGGATTCTACTCATCCTATTATTCTACAAAAACTTGATGAGCATTTTCTTGGCAAACTGGTGAAGTTATTTGACATCCCCCCAACTGAGGTATTTTCCCATTTTGTTGATGAGTACCTGATCCTTACTTCTCCGATCTCTTATTGTGAGAAGAAGGAAAAAGGCACAGCTACTTGGATTCGAATGCTTGGCTTTTGCCTTTATGCTTAATTTCTACTGATTTCTTCCTAAAGAGGGGGAGATATCAGAATTGCTGGCATTATAGATCAGGTGGAGTTTGGAGTAGATACGATTTCAGTTATCTTGGCTGAAACTATCATTGGATTAAACATGTATAAAACCCCTCAATGGTTTGGTGACAACCTTATTATCTTACAGTTATACAGTCAAATCTGTTTCTTTTTATATTTTTTTTCCTTAATTTTTGCCTAAGCCGCCATTTTGAATTTTTAACTTTGTAGACTTTATTTTTGCCTAAGCCGCCATTTCAAGTTTCCAATTTAGCTTATTTTCCTCCTTTTTTTTATATATTTCTCTATTTTTTTCTCTTTTTCTATCTCTTTTTACAGATTTGGCTACGCGAGAAGCTTCAGATATTGACCATCCTAAGGAATATTGACAACTATGAGTCGAAGCACGTACGAACTCAATTTGTTGTTACCCCACAAGGTCATGATGGCTGGAGATGAAGGGCATTTCAAACACACTCATCCATTGCACTTGCCCTTGGTGGAGAATCAAGCATGTCACACTTATGGTGTATGGTGATTATGTACCCTTACTTGGACTACGGGCATCCACCTTTTACACACCTTCATGACTTTGTCGCCAGCATGGGCAGAAGCAATAGATCTTAAAATTCCCACCTGAATTTGAAGGCTTCCTACTCATACAAGATTTTCTAGATAAGGTCGAGAGACTTTAGCCCCGCCGAGTCATAGAGCGAAACCCCAACTCCAAAGGCGATCTAACCATTAATGACAATTTCAAGGCTTGGGTTCAGCTTCAGATTTCCACTTCTCCTAGTTTTGCACGGCTCAAGAGGACTCTAGAACTAACTACTTTATCTAGGGATACAGATGAGAAGAGAAGAAGAAGATAGAAAACATGCTTCTTTTTAAATATCATTTATTTTTGCTTAGAACCTTTAGCTCTGTTTTTCTTTCAGTTAGTGTGTAGAATGGTAATAGACATAAATATGTTTAATAACAATTCTAAACAATTTATTCATTTAGTAAAAGCTCATATAGGTACATTTTGAATTCCCAAGATATAACTCATGTCATCAACTAGTCTTTTCAGATTTTTTAGTTGATTATTTTCTCTCTTGTTGCCTTCATTTTTGCCTAACTAGCCTTTTCATATTTTCCAATCAGCAAGCTATTTTTTCTATTTAATATTTATTTCTATACATAGTATTTCTTGAGATGATTCAAGTTGATTGGTTCAATGAACTTGTTCCTCTATAAGTTTGAGATCTTAACAGCATCTTTGGGCAAAATCTTCTTTACTAAGTACGGGCCTTCCCAATTAGGCTTGAACTTCCCTCTTGGGTCGAATGCAGTAGGTCTTGTGTGCTTCAATACTATATCACCAGCTCTAATTTTTCTAGCTTCACTTTCTTATTGAATGCCCTAGCTATCCTTTTCTAATACAACTGTATATAGTATAGGGCTTTCATCATTTTTTCATCGACTAGAACCAACTATTGGTATCTCTACTCGACCCATTGATACTCCGGTATTTCAGCCTCTAATACAACTCTCAAAGACTTCAACTCCAACTTAACTGGTAAAACTACTATAGTCCTATAAACCATAGAGTATGGTGTTTTCACAATTGACGTTCGCTCGATTGTTTGATATCTTAAAAGTGCAAAGGATAACTGAAATGACTAGTCCTTGTGATTCCACAACATCTTCGAAAGTATCTTTTTAAGGTTCTTATTGGCTTCTTCTAGCTCTCCACTCGCTTGAGGTCTATACAGAGAAGGTCTGTGATGCTCAATCTTCTATTCTGCTAGCAGGTCCGTTGTCTCACCCATTAGCTACACCCTATTATCCGTCACGACATGATGTGAAACCCCGTATCTACAGATAAGGTTCCTTTCTATAAATCTGACCATCTACCTCACCCCCACGGTAGTGAACTACTCAGCTTCAACTCACTTAGAGAAGTAGTAAATTGCTACGATTATGAACCTGTGACCATCTAAGGGAGGTTTTATTTCTCCAATGATGTCGATCCCTAAGCTGCAAAGGGCCAAGGAGACGTTAAGTTGTGCAACTCGGTCAGAGGTATATGACTCAGGTCACTCTACAACTAGCACTCACGACATTTCCTCACTAATGCTATGCAATCCTTTTTCATTGTTAACCAATAATATCTTCGATGCACAATCTTCCTAGTTAACACTACGCTGTTTAGATGAGGCTCGCATACTCCTTTGTGCATTTCTCCCATCACTACTTGAGCTTCTATTTTAGTCACACATTGGAATCACCCTTTTATATAGGACTCTCTCATGAAAGCGCATCTCTTTCCCTAGCAATCTCTTCCTCTAGATATTCCCTATTTTCTATAAACCTCTTTAGATCATAAAACTAAGACTTCTCTTTTAGTCCCATCTGAACTTGCATTACTCAATCCCCTTGATAATAAGGCACACCTGATTTCATAATCACCAAAGGCTTCATTAAAAGTTGCAAGGGGTTAACCCACATAGACGATAGGGTAGCCAACGCATCCGCAATCTAGTTCTCATCTCAAGGCAAGTTTACAAATGGACATTTAGAGAAATTACATACAAAGTCCTGAGATAGTTGATAAATGGCTTCAACCTCTCCTCTTTAACTTCTAGTTCCTCGATGACTTGTTAGATTACTAGCATAGAGTCCCCCTAGACCATCAACTGCTTCGCTCCCTCTACTATGGCTGCTTCTAATCGAAATAAACATGCTTTATACTCCACCATGTTATTGGTCACTCTAAAGTCCAATCTCTTGCCCATTGGCAGCATCTCTCCTTCTAGCGTGATTAGAACTACTCATAACTCTACACCTTTTGCATTTTCAACTCCATCAAAGTACATCTTCCATTCTTAGATCTCGATTGCCCCTAGGTTTTCATTAGAAAACTCCAAATCCTAAGGGTCATCACTTTCTATAGCATTATGAGTTAAAAATTCCGCTATAGCCCTACCCTTGACTACCTTCTTGGTAACATACTCGATGTCGAACTCTATTAGGAGTACTAATCACCTAGCCAATTTTCCTATAAGAGATCGAACTTCAAACAGATACTTCAACGGGTCTATTTTCGAGATTGTCTGTATCCTATAAGACTAGAAATAGTGTCTCAACTTTCTCATAGCCCATATCATAGCCAAACACGTCTTTTCTATGAGATTGTACTTTGACTCACAGGGCAACAATTTTTTACTGAAATAATAAACATGTTCCACATTATTGGGTTCGCACTGCGCTACCATTGCCCCTATGGATCCCTCTTCCAAGGCTAAGTATAGAATTAGCGGCTTGCCATCCTTTGACTGCTTTAGTATTAGTGGCTTCATCAGATACTATTTAATTCTATCAAAGGCCTTCTAACAATGTTCATCGCACACAATGGGTTGATGTTACTTCAAAAGTTTGAAGATAGGATCATAAACCATTATGAGCTTGGAAATGAATCTATTGATGTATTACAAGTGTCCTAGAAAACCTCTTCTTTCTTCATCTTCAGTACTAGCATCTCTTAAATAGCCTTGACCTTATCTGAATCAATCTTTATGCCTCACTGACTCACTATATGACCTAATAGCTTCCCTGATGTAACTCCGAAGACACTCTCCTTTGGGTTGAGTCTCAGGTTATATCTTTCCACTCGTCCTATAAACTTATCAAGAGCTTGGAAATGTCCTTCCCTTATTTTAGACTTTACCATCAGGTCATCTACATACACCTCCACCTTTTTGTACATCATGTCATGAAACAAAGTAGTGGCTACTCTTTGATAAGTTGCTCCCGTGTTCTTTAGTCCAAAAGGCATAACCTTGTAGCAGTACGTTCCTCATTCGGTGACAAATGACGTCTCAACTTGTCCACCACTACTATCACGATGTGATTATACCTGGAGAGCCCATCCGTAAAGGAGTACATTGCATTCGATGCGGCACTGTCGACTATTACGTCTATATGAGGAAGAGGAAAGACATCCTTAAGGTATGCCTTGTTTAAGTCCCGGTAATCCATGCACATCCAGACCTTAACATCCTTCTTCACGACTGGGATAATCTTTGCCAACCATTCAAGGTAGTCAACCACATCAAGGAAATTGGTCTTAACCTGCTTAGCGACCTATTCTTATATTTTCTCTACCCTTTTAGCCTTAATCTTCTCATCTTTTGTTTGACCGGCTTGATGTGCGAATGAGTTAGAATATAGTACTCTGCTATTTTTCTGTCTAGACTTGGCATGTCATTATATGACCAAGCAAATACCGTTTTTCTTTTTTCTATTATTCTTTTGAATTCTCTCCTTTCTTCAGGAGTTATATCGTGAGCTATCAAAATATTTCATTGATTTATATTTGTACCTAAATTAAATGAATCAATTTGTATAAAATTGATGTCAAACATGTACATGTCGTAATTATCAAAATGCACACTACAAGTAAGTAAAATCATTCATATCATTAATCTTAGAAATGAAAGAAATATCGTTCTCATAAATATCAGATGTTATTATATCATCATAAAAGACATGAATAATATTATCTTCTATAAGAGCAGCTAGCTCCTCTTGACTCATTTTTTTGGCAAGGCAGTGAACTCATCCAGCTTAAGCTCCTCTACCTTGGTGGCGACCTTCTCTTGGACTTGCTTGTACTCAGCTCGATCACAGGTTCTTAAAGATCTCGAACCCCGGTACCTCAGTCCCATCTACAATGATGGGTTCAGGCTTCCTAGAGTAGGGTTTGTACTCTTAGAAAAATATGTCTTTTAGAGTCTTGCCCTTTGGTTTGCCCTCGTCTTCCTATTTCGAATAACCTAATCCATGTCGAGTCTTCTGACCTTTGAAGTTTAGTAGCTCCACGATACCCCACTAATTCTTTTCCAACTTCACTCCAAGCATGAAGTTTATCTTCTTGAACATGCTGGAATTTTAGAATCCATGTAGTCCTCATATAGAATAACAACTTGGAATTCAGTAGGGGCATCTAACCCTTTGACAGCTTCCTCGATGGGTAAGACAACCTTTCCATCTTCGGCATTGATATTGACGATTTCGCCTTCCCAATAACAGTGCAAAAGTACAGTGGAAGGAACTCCTCCTAGGGCATGGAACCATGGCCTTCCCAATAACAGTGCAAAAGTTACTAGGATGTCCAAGCCAGTGAACTCCACCCAAAATTTGTTAGGACTCGTCTTTACCAGCACTGAAAACATTCCTTCCATATCTCTCTTCATTTCATAAGCCCTTATAACCATATCTTATAGTTTCAGGTCTTTTGCAGTCATCTCTAGTTTAGGGAGTATGCGAGAAGGAAACACGTTGATGGCTGACCCATTATCTACCATCACGCATATGGAGTTCTTTTCCCTTTGACCTCTACTGCTATGTAGAGAGCCTTATTATGGTCTCTTCCCTCAAGGGATAGGTCTTTATTTGACAAAGTGATTATCCCAATGGTCTTGTCAAATTACTGTTTTGATCATTTCTTCAAGAGTAGCTGTTGCGCTAATGCTTATACTAGACAAGACCTGGATTAGAGCCTATATATGATCCGATGAGTGCATCAGTAGTTCCTATACGCCGGTTATCTTCCTCTCTTTCTTCCACTACTCTAATAACTTGGTATTCCTATCTTCAAGTGCTTGCTTATCTTACTTCAATTCTTGTACTCTAGCTTCGTTACCCTTACCCACTGGCTCAATTTCCTTATTAGAGTCGTTGTCCGTCTAGATATCGTTGGCCTTGGTGTCTTGGACTTCACATTCATCCCTAGAGCTATACCAAATGTCGATAGTTATGACCGACTTTTCTTCCCTTATTTCCAAACCTCTAGAAGAGAAGGCTCACAAGCTGCTTGATCATCGTCTGACCCCCAACCACTTGGCACAAATATCCTCAATTCAAATATTGGTCGAAAGAGGCCTTAAATATCATACCATAAAATTCAATTTGCATGAAGGCTGCCCTAGCAGGTCTTCATACTCATATTGAGAAAGTTGCTCAACTTGCCATTTCACAGTCAATCAAGTCTTGCATCTCATGCCTGAGACGGTTGCACTAGTCTGTCACATATTCGAAAGCCTGGTGATACTCACAATATTGGCCATTGTGAGGCTTGGGATTATCCTCTGGCGGTTAGGACTTGAGTTTCTTGCTCCATTTTAGATGACGGAACACCACAGATAGTGATGATCCCAGCTCGGTGAAGGTTCTTTATGTATGGTTTGGTTCTAGTTCTAGCTCGGGTTGGGGTGTCTTTGGAAGAGTTCATGACCTCCTTTTCGCTAAAGTTAGAGTTAATCATGGGCACTTGGTTTAGGGGTGGTGCGTTACTGTAGTTTGTTAAGAGATTTCTTCTAGTGCTGGATTGGTCAGGATCAATCAATTTTCAAGCATCGACAAGGTCTTGAATTTCATATTTGAGCCGAATATAGTTGTTAGTGTGGCAGTTGGGTGCTTGATGGAATTTGCAGTGGGTGTTGGGTTTATAACCGGGTGCAATAGGGTTAGGTGGGTTGTTGAGGGTAGTAGGTTGGAGTATATGCCATTTTGAGCTAACTTTTCAAAGATTTTAGAGAGAGGTTGCTTGAAGTTGGAGAACTTCCTAGGTTGTTATAAACATTCACATCTAGGGTCCTACTTCCTCTAGGATGGTAATTCGTCCTTCCGCTCACAGTCTTTTGTTGGTCATTTTCGATCTCTTCAACTTGTAGTCCATTATCGTACAAATCTATGAAGGTTATTGGGTTCATCATCTACAACCTTTCAATCCATCCTAAAAGAATATTTTGGACTACCATACGAACTTGGTCCTTTTCAAAGGGGTTGTTCTTCATTAATCTAGCCTTATTCCTCCACATGGTTAAGAAATCAGAAAAGGACTCATTTGGCTTTTGCTTAGTGGACTTGAGATCCCTAATCGACACTTTCAAATGAGTATTATAATCGTATTGCTCGATAAAAGAATTACATAAATCACATCATTTAGCTTTGACATATTTTTTCAGACTATGGTACTAGTTTATAGTGGGACCTTTAGCTAAGGAGTTCCCATGATTGTTACATATTATTTTAAATGAACTTCCAGATCACCAATCCCATTGAACTTGTTCCTCTCGGGCATTCTAAACTTCACAAGCAGCTTGTCTTCACTTGTCAAAACCAACTCTTAGAAATCATAGGTAGGGTCCAAACTTTTGATTTCCAGCATGCCTTGCATCTTTTCAAGCCTAGCGCTTAAGCCATTACAACTTCATTGATTGCAAGGGCAGTCTCCCTCTTAGCCTCGCCTAGCATAAATTCATTTAAGTCTCAAAAATTCTAGGGCACTCCTCTCCTAGTTAGGTCTTTAGCATTGACATTAGCAACGATAATAGTAATTTCGGCAGCACCTATAGCCAGGTCAACAATAGTAGGGGGATTAGCCGGTGTAATAGGAGCAGCAAGTGGGGCTTGATTTACAGACATCCCAGCCAAAAGTTGTTGGAGCTCTTTCCATATCACACCCCTCAAATCATCGATGACAACATTCTTAAGGATCTCAACATCTTACTCGTTAGTATTTTCATTGGCCATTTCAAATGTAGCTTCAGTAGCTTGGCACCTTAGTGTTTCAAGATATTCTAAAACAGCCCAAATTAACAGAGTAATGGGCACCCTTTTCGGTCTCCCATTATCTTATCTCTTCAAACCCACAAGCAAATCTATATGGCTAAAAAAAGGTTAGTGTAATGTATGCAATGTGTGAGATGCATGATGCACGTGATATGCATAAAAATAAAAGAAGGGTTAGCACATAAATTAATATACAAATCATCCTTCCAGCCTTATCACTCTCGCACACAGTTCGTGGTGAGTCTTCTTTCATAGGTTCTAGGTTTGGGCTTTTTATCAACAGGGGATAGTAAGACCAACTCGCATGCTATAAGCTCTCAAAGTAGATTTAAAATAAACAAGGCAATTTTTTTCAATATTAAGCATAAAAGCCTGCATATTTTAGGCCTAGGATCTGATTCTATATGTTTTAGGCCAAGGATTTTAATAATTGTACTTTAGACACTTATAAGGAGAAACATTTCATATAGCAAGCAATAAGGTTCCTAAGGGAGATTACTACTATCATTACCATGAGTTGAGTCTTGGGTAAGAATAAAGGCTCCTACAGGTAAAAGATGGTCTTCCTTGGCTCGTCTCACCACTCAAGGGTCCATGAGACGAAGGAAATTCACTCATTACTTGTGAGTGATGGTTAGCAAGTTTCATAATTCTAGGGTTCAAGTGGAACTAAATAATGAGTAACCGACGCTATAAGGACCAAAATGCACAATGTGTGAAAATAGTGTAGTGATGAAAGAATAATTTGTTAAATAATAAAATTAAAGACAAACATACACTGCAATCAGCTTTTCTTATCTCTAGTGGAGTTGCTACTATGGGCGGCAGTTTCAGGGCGCACCTAAGTGTCTTTAGCAACTACGACATTGTAAGGCTTTTCAACCTAATCGGGAACACGCCAACTACTCACTAAGACTAGCACGGAGATGGGAGTCGCCATACGGTAATTCACCGGGACACTTTTACTAATGAGTGACATTTATCAGACTAGGAAGCTTACGTCATAAATCTAGAGATGAATCCAAAAGCTAACTTCCTCATTTATGTATCTTGTCTTTAATTTTATTGTTTAACAAGCTATTCTCTATAAACACAATAGTTCATATACAAGCATACCCTATAGCACATAAAGTCCACTTAAGTCAGCCCATTTATTAAGCCCAGCCCATGTGAAGCTTATTAATTTAATTTACTAATTTATTATATACAAGGCCTTCCTAGTCTGACCCAATTATAAGTTATGTTCCATCAAGGCTTTAATCTTAAATAGATACTTATTATGATGAAGCCCACTTGTGTGAACCTAAAATCTATTATAGCTCAATTGACGAAACTAAAGCATGACAAAGCCCACTAAGTCTATATTGGATTTAGATTTTAAGCTCCATTACCATTGATTAGCCTAATGGACAATAGAATTCGTATTGGATCCAATTTTAACGTAAAGTCTATGTGGCCCATTTTAATTAACCAGTTATTTGGCATGCATTAAACAAAATAAACTAAAATAAAGTGTAAAAAGTAAATCTAGCTATTACAACCCTTCCCATAACTAGGAAATGAAAGAAAACACCTAAAATCTAATTATAATACATAAATGTATCCAAAATCCATTAAAATAAAAAAAGAAAGGAATTAGAGGGAGTTAAACTGATCGACTATAGGCATAGAGCTGAATGGTTCAGCATAGAGCCGAATCGGCTTTGCAGTGAGCCGATCGACTCTAGGCTTGTATAAGCGATTTTTCTTTGTTTCTTCACATCCTAGAGCTATGTTTTCATGCATAAAGAGTTAAAAGAAAACTATTAGAACATGCATGATTGAACAAAGAACAAGCAAAAAGGGTTGAACATAGAAAAATCCTAATGGACATGTAAACCCTAGAATATTGAAACTAACAATAAACAAAGACAGGAAAATATCAAATTATGATCATGGAATCCTATAAACATTTAATTATAAAAACATGAAAGAATTATAAATCTAACCTATAAGGCTAATCATATTATTGATCATTAAAAAATAAACACAATCAAAACCCTACATGTTCTTATTATCATATTTGATTCCCACTATGTTCTTATTATCAGATTCAAATTCCATCATGTTCTTATTATCATATTCAATTCACAGCATGTTTTTATTATCAAATTCAATTCCCAACATGTTCTTATTATAATATGTTATTTCATAAGAAAATACTTATTCTAATCATATAAAACATATACAACAATAAAAAAAAGGAACCATAATCGTATTTCTTAGAAAGCATAAAAGAATAGAAAAATTAGTTTATTGGAAGATGATATGGATGATGGTGGATGTAGGGGAACTCTCAAGTTGTCACTATATATGGTAATTCTGCGAGTCTCAAGAGATGATAATACAGTTCAATCAAAGACAGGTTGGAAATCCAGTGCTACTTAAGATGTGAAAAAGCTTCTATCATTCACAAAAAGGTTTCCTTAGTGACTTTACTCTCCCGTTACCAAAAAACTCTCTACTTAATCAAATGTAGGTTTTTAGTAAATTCAGTAATAGTAGCCTATAATCGATGTCCCCCTACTAGCCCTAGACTTAGGGTAGGATTAGAACACCCTAGATAACCATGTTCTATTTATAGCAGTAGGATTAGAAAACCCTAGATAACCACTTAATTAATTAAATTAAAAAGAAACAATTATCTTCTCCTTTTACTAGATAATTAAATCTTTTAAAATTAATAGCCAATAAAATAAATTTAAAATCCTTAAAATTTAAGTAATTATCACTGGATATATATTTTAAAATCCTAGTAATTACCATAAAATACTTTTAGAAACTTATTTTTACTAATTTTGGTGTTTTAAGTCAAAAACACATGTAAAACAACATTCAATTTCGAAAATCATCCAATTGGCACCGTATAGAGCCAATTCAGTTGTACATAGAGCCAATTGGTTTCAAGGGTGAAAAGTTCTAAAAATTTAGTCAATTTAGTCCCCGAACGTGTTTCACCCGTAAAATTTAATTTTTTTCTCCAAGTTAGTCCAAATTGATTCTACAAAAGTAATTTTTGATTCGATTATCCTCAACCCTAACTTGGATTCGCTCATTCTCAATCTTCTGAGACTAGAGAAAGGCAGTAACTTTCATCATAGGGTTTTCTGTAATTCCCTTGATATCTAGATTTAGAAAATGGATGCTGACAATATACATGTTAAAAACTAATGCAAAAGTTCAAGAAACTTAACATAATATCATTCTTTTATTGATTCTTATGTAGAATAATAACAAAAAACTGAGTAGAAAAATTTAAAATATTGCAACAAATAATCAAAGTTGCTAATTCATATAGCATATTAAATATAATTGAATAAATATTTTATTTCCCTTTCCCACACTTAAATTTGACATTGTCCTCAATGTCATTGTATATATAAAAATAAAGAACAATAAGGGAGGAAAAAGATAGAACACTCCCCTAGATTTTAACGATGCATAATAAACCATGAACTTGAATTCTAATATTCATTAATCCAAGCTTAGAAGCACACTTGAACACACATCATTGATAAGTATAAAGAATAAATTCTCAAAATATATATTAGAATAAATCCTAAAATAAAGTCCTAGACCAATGATATACTTATGCATAAGGAGGAGATGGATATGTATTTAATGTTTGAAGATAATGTTTAGTCTAAAAAGGACTTAATTTTTATATATATCTCAATTACCCTTAACTTTGGCTGAGAAAGGAGTTAAGTCGCGCCTGGTGGCTCCTCCGCGTGCTCGCGACTCGTCGACCTCCAATAGCTATTGCCCACCTCACAGCCTCGTCCGTGCATCGCAGCTAGTTCTTCCTTGTGTGGTTTACAACCTCGCGGCTGGCATGCAGTCCCTCGTTCATTGCCTCACGTTTGCCTTGCTCGTGGGAGCTTTCGCGCCTCGTGTTGCTTATGTTGGATGGCCCACGATCTCGCAATTGCTCTGCGACCTTGCAAAGGACTCTGATTGCTCTCGCTTGTCGCATCTGCCTTCCTCATGAGGAGTCCCATGGCTTCTAGCGTGCTGCTACTATGGGTTTGTTTGAGATTTTGCTGCCGCTATGTGGCTTGCTCTAATTTCTTTTAAAGATTTGTAATTAATTTTTATACACTCTAAGGGCAAATAATTAATAATAACATAAATTTGAAGAAAAAAAAGAGAAAATAAATAATAAAAATTAACTAAAAAAATCTCTAAGGTTAAGAATAGCTAACATCAACTAAATAAAATTTAACCGAGTCCTAACTAATGACAAGCATATTAAGAACTAAATCCTAATCCTATTAGGAAATGAAGCAAGCCTAGAGTCAAATGATTTCCACTTAATATTTTTTTAATAATCATTGAATATTCAACACATTAAGCACACAATATCCATCTAATAACATAAGATCAATTAAACATGAAAGCATAATATTAAAAGAATTTGACATACTACCACATGGAGAAATATTGCCTTTTAGAAATTAAAGAAAGTAGGAATGTTGATATTTCCTTCATAGGTCTAGAAAATAAACATAAATACTAAGATTAAAAATAAAGAAAATAAAAAATAGCTTAACTGCATAAGAATAAAATCTAATTGCTAAGTTTATTGTCTATAGCTAGACATTCCCGATTATGCTCATACTGGGCGTTCATCCATGCACTCTACCTCTTAGTCATAAGCCATTCCTTTCAAGTATGGCTTTATACTCTTAACATCTAAAGTGTCACAAAAGCTCTTATTAATTAAGAATGAGATAGCATTATATAATTGTTTATAAACAAGAGAATCTAAATAATTATATGAACACTTATCAATAGTAGATTTAGAAGATAAAGTTAAAGAATCAAACACTTTAAATTTCATAGTTTCTTTTAAAACTGTCATGGTAAGTTTCTCATTATGCACATCAATCACAATTTTAGTAGTTTACATGAAAGATCTATCAAGGAGTATAGTTTGCTTTTTATCCCTTGCTTGTGTGTTTTCCATATCAAGTACTAGAAAATCAACATGAATTATTAACTTACCTACTTGAACTAACAAGTCTTCCACTATACCTCTAGGATATTTTATTGATTTATCTATAAGTTGTAGAGATATGGTGGTGGGCTTCAATTATCCCAAGCCAAGTTGTCCATATATTGAATAGGGCATCAAGTTGTTGCTTGCTCCCAAACCCAACATGGCTTTTGTAACATTTTTATCACCTATTATAATATCAATGGTGAAGCTATCAGGATCTTTCATCTTAAGGAAAAACTGATGTTGAAGCACTACATTTTCTTTTTTGATACTTGTATTTTTTCATTGTTTGCATATCGCCTTTCTATTGGCGTTCAATTTTTTAAAGAATTTTGATTACATCCAATATAGGTAAATTAATATTAGCCTTAGAGAGCATCTTAATATTTTTATAACATTGTTTGCTCTCTTTGAGTCGATTGAGAAAAGGAATATGTGGCCTATAAGGTTGAGCTGCCTTATAATATTCAGGTCCAGAAAAAATGCTTCCTTTTCTTTCTTCTTAAGCCTAAGATTAGACTCTACTTTTTCTTCTTTTTGCATGCTCTCCTCATTAACTTCTATTTCCACTAATTTATCATCTTTAGGGGTATCATTATAAGAAGAAGAATTTCCTTTAGTTTTCATATCAATTTTATTATCAACTACCTCACCTTTTCTAATAGTAGTAATAGAATTGGCTTATTCAGGTTGACTTGGTAGTTTCTCTTTCTTGAGCTTTTGAACATCTAAATATTTCATTGAAGCCTTAATAGAATCTGTCTTTTTTCTCATTCATCTCTATCCTATCATGAGAAGCCATCATAAATGAGTGAAGTGTTTCTTACAAACTTGGCTTTCTTTGCTTATTAGATTGAAAAGTTTGTTCTTGATTTTAGAAGGAAAGATTGGAGTTCCTTTGAAATTGAGAGTATTGGTCTTAGTAATGAGATTGATTGCATTTCTTAATATTTTTGGTGCATTTTGGTCATTGTATCTCCAAAAAAAATTTGGATGATTTCTCTAGCCTCGGTTATATGTGTTGGAATAAAGGTCATTCATAGGTTGACTAGGTTAGTAAGAATCCATCAAATTTTCTTGGTCATACATATTTCCTCTATAATTATTAAAAGATGAATAAATATTAGCACCATAATCATAAATACCACAAATACCACATACCTCATTGCTTGGTACGTTTTCAGTTGAAGCAAATATTTTAACTTGCTTAGTTAATTTAGCTAATTGCATGGCCATCTCACTACTAGCTACACTTAATTCACTCCTACTCTTTCTATCCTCACATTGTTTTGTTGAGAATTAGATCCTAATATCTCAAAGATGTCACACACCTCATCAAATGTCCTTTCTAACATAGCATCCCCAACTGTATTATCAATTATACATTGATATGTTGTGTTAACCCATCATAAAATAAGTTGACTACTAGAAATGGGTATCGATAGTGTGGGTGTTGCAATAACAGTGATTTGAAGAGATTCCATGCGTCATGAAAAGATTCAGTATCCTTTTGAAAAAAAATTAGAAATTTATGCTTTTAATTCCTTATTTTTTTATGTAAGTAAAACCTACTCATAAACTTTTGATAAACTTCATCCTAAGTTCTCAAAGAATTAGGAGGCAAGGTTATTAACCAAGCCTTTGCTCTTTCTTTCAATGAATAAGGAAAACACTTCATTCTTAGTTGATCCTCATCAAGTCCAAATAATGAAAAAGTATGAACTATAGCATAAAACTTCATAATAAATGTCAATGCATCCTCGCTAGGCATATCATAAAATGAAGGAAGCATATTAAAGTAAATGTTATTAAGTTCATAATTTCTAGATGCATCACCTAGAACTATGCATGAAGTAGTGTTACCAATTATAGGTCGTGTATAATCTTTTATAGCCATTCGCCTTTTAGCTGCTACTTTTCAGGTGGATTTCTTATGATCTTAACTTCTTCTTTTAGTTTCTCTTCAATCTTTTGAGTTAATGAATCACTTGATTTATTTTTCCTTTTTTGCATATAAAAAAAAAAGAAAATTTCAGATTTAAAAATTTAAAAATAAAAGAAAACACATAAAAAAATCACAAAACAAACAAATAAATACAAAACAATTTTGACAATCAATCAATATAATAAAATTTGGACACAATTCCCCGACAACGACGCCAAAAACTTGATGTGCCTAAGTTAGTACTCATAAGTGCACAGACCGTTATTATAGTAAAAATGGTAAAACACTCCGAGTTCAATCTCTCAAGGAACTATGAGACCACTTATTATATAGACTAATTAACAACACAAAATAATAAAAGTAAATCTAAACACTCTACACTTTACACTAATATTTTTGAGAGAATAATATTCATAAAGTAAATATAATAAACTATAAAATGAATATGCAATGCAAATTCTTATGATTTAAAAATATAAGCTAAAGATAGTATTTAGCCTAGCCATTTACTTAGTAATCCCCTTATTTAACCTTAAGTTAGATCTAATGAATAAGATAGTGATGTGCATTTTTCTTTAGTTACTCAAACTAATAATGCAACTAAAGTTTCTTCTACCAACATAGATTGAAGCAAAGATGGTGTCTCTAATACATTCAATTTAAATATTTTCATAATAATTAATATTATTAAATTAATATGAGGGTTAACTAACAATAATAATTGAACTAATAAATATATGAAGGTAAAGAAATCACTCGTTAAATAAATAAATAATAAATTTTATACATAAGTAAAAAAGTTAAACTAAACACTTATGAAACTAGTCTAACATATTTAATCCAATGATTATATTATTAAATAGAAAGACATAAAAATAAAAAAATAAAAGCTACCTTGACATCTAGAATCTTTCAAATAGGAAGATGATTGGTCATCACTCTTCACTTCTTGAAAAGCTTCTTAAATCTTAAAAAAACAATGAAAACTAAAACTAAATATGTTTATAGCAAATAAACTATACAGAATTATAGAGAGAATAATGGTAGACATATTCAGGTGGGAGATCTAGCAGAGAGCAGATAGAAGAAACCTTTCCTCTTCCTTTTAGAACTAGGTGCAGAGTTATATGTAGAGAAGAATCATCATCTAAGTACAAGACTTCTAAAAATTATCTTCTACAACTTTTAACTATTCTAAATAAAAACAATAACTATTAATGGTCTATAATTACATAAAGACTAATTAATCCTCCTTTTGGGCCTTGTATAATTCGGCCAGACCTGTGGAAATAGCAGTTCACGTGTCTTTCTCTTGGATCTTGATACAAACATGTCAATTAAACTCTTTTTTGAGTAATTTTCTCTATATTTCTCTCTTTAGCTAATATTACCTGAAATTAGACAATAAAGCTTAAATGAAGTACAAATGCTTATTTTCACCATACACACAAATACACACAGTATACTATATATATATATATATATGGACCTATCAAATATGTTATGAAAAAGTTATTATTTTTCTTAGTAATCCAATTAATGAATATATATATATATATATATATATGGACCTACCAAATATGTTATGAAAAAGTTATTATTTTTCTTAGTAATCCAATTAATGAATATATTAATTGAAACCAACATTTCAAATTCTTTATTAATTATTTTAATATTTTATCTAATATTTATTATTTAAATAAATTATTCTAAAATATTTTAAAATAATCAATCTAAGTAAAACCTTTTGAGATCAGTAATGCATACAAAAATTATATAAAAAAAATTTATCTAACAAATTAATAATAACGATTATAATTATTAATAACTGCGTATAACACAAATAGATGAAAAATTAGTACATAGTAAGTACCTAAATACGTGAAACAGAACTCTATTCTGGGGCTATTTCTTTTATTTACTTAGAAGAGATTATTGTTTCAACCGCACCATATATAGAAATAATAGCGAATATTAATTATATATTAAGTATATATAAAAAAACATTATCAAATACGTGAAGTATAGGAATCATCCATTCTCCCCTCCCCCTTAAAGAATGATAATTTTATTCTCATGAGAATCAAGGCAAATCAATTATAAATAATCAAATAAGTAAGATAATAATTTATCATTTATATAAACAATAATTTTATATATTTGTTGCATATATATTATATTTTAATTATAATTAAATATTGTTATTGGTGTAATGATAAATGAATTCAATTCTCATTTTATTCCAAACAAAATAACATATAAAATATAATCATATGTTAAGATTCTTAAACAAATTTAAAAAATTTCTAAAATGAAAAAAATAAAAAAAAGAAAAGCGGTAGAATTCATTATCTATGTTATTATTATTATTATTATATAGAAAGATGCTTCTTGACTATCGATATCAAAATACATTAGAATTCATTGTCTGTGTTATTATTATTATTATTTTATTATCATTATTATTTTTTTTAATTGGAAGTAGAGGCTACTCTAGATATTACAATCTTAACATTATCTAATTGTAATATAAAAAACATAATTATTTGGTCTAATTAAATTGAAAAGTCAAGGTCCCTTTTTTGTCAAGGCAAGATGAGAAAATACAAATTCCTAAGAAATGGAAATAATTTAACTTCTTGTTTGTTTACTCTTGTTATATTGAGAAAGTTTGAGGTACATTTTAGAAATTGCATATTAGAACTACAACTACAGAAGATCCTATTATTCAAGAAAGGGTGAGCCTTACCTGATACACTCATTCTCTTATAGAAATAAATACTATTTGAAATGGATGATAAAGATATGATATCACTTGCAATACATTATCCTCTAGAGAGAAATTATTATTTAAAAATTTTAATATGTGATGCCAGCTTTGAACTGGTTTCATCTAAATTAAATACCAGTTTATTACTAAAGAATTCTGAGTCCTTCATTGAAATGTGAACCAAAAATTTCCATTTGACTCTTACGTAGAGCTAAACCAATCTCAATTCCACCCTTTACATCTCTACTCTCAGTCAGTGAAATTGCTCTGTTCTTATCAATTGAAATATCCTCTATCTTCTTGGGGCTTCCCCAGCCAAAATCAACGCTATAAAGTTTCAATTTAGGTGACCCGGATACCATTACATGGACCTCCGAACCAAATAACACTTCCCAATCCGAAATCCATTTTTCTGCTTCACTAAAGATTTCTTTATCCAACTTTCTGATCATGTTTCCAATCACATTTGCAGCAACAATAATCCCATCTTCTCCTAATAATTCGCTCCTGATTGCTTTTGCCCGACCAAATCCAACACAATTACCAAAATATGTGGCGGGTACCGGATAGTCAATCCGGGTCAAACCACCTGCAACGAAGGCAAAGTAGTTCAGATCCTCCTCATTTTCTTCTTGATCCATTTGAACTTGGGCTTTCACCAAACAAACCCATAAGAAAGAACAAGTTAAAACATATGGAGATAAATGTATAGGTAATGGCCGACTTCTTTTCTTGCAATTACCAATAATCCATTTCTTGATTCTTTCCATGTCTAATAAGCTCACTATAAAAGTAGCTCTAACCATGCTTAACAAATCAACATGGGCTTCAGTGCCTATAGCCAGTTCTTGTGAGGACTTTCTATTCCACAACTCCTTCAAGAAAATCTCCTCAAGCCCAAGTGAATCTTTAATCACAGACCTGTCAAAGCATGGCAAAGAATTCATCAAGAAACTAGAATTTGCACATGATGAAGCCCATGAGTTGATAAAATAATTGAATGTTCTCCCATCAGCTGCAACATGATGATATGCAAGCCCAACACAAATACCCATATTAGAGAAAATGGTAATTTTCACAGCCAGTAAAGGAATCAATGCTTGCAAGCCACTTGCTGCTACACTACTAGTAGCTAACTCAGGCACAAGAGGGTAAAACTCATGCACATCTCTTGCATGATTACTAGTAAAGAAACTAAAATCACCACTAGATTCTTGAACAGTGAAAGAGACAAAGTCACCTTCTCTGTAAACAAACTTGGGCTTTTTATTGGAATCAAAAGATGAAACAACAAGATTCCCAAGGAAAGGGAAGAATTCTTGGAGAGCAAGAGAAAGAGAGTGCTTTAAGTTAGGTAGAGTAGAGGATAAGAAGTGAGAAGTGGAGTGAGGGTATGCATAGAAGAAAAGAGGTTGGCATGGAGAGAAGAAAAGCCATGGCAGGTCAAAGAAAGTTAGAGGAAGAGTTGTTGATGGAGATGAATTGGGAGATGGAGATATCTTACTGTGCTCAAGTACTTTAATTGTGGAGGGTTTTGCCATGAGAAAAGAGAGAGAGCAATGAACTTACTTGACTAGACAAAGGAGAAAAAAAATGAAAATGTGGAGTAGAGGACAAGAAGTGCTTTAAGAAGTGAAATTGTAAGGACAGTGATTTAAGTTAGGTGGAATGGAGGATAATGAGTGAGAAATGATACCCTAAAGGAAGAAAAGAGGTTGGCTTGGAGAGAGGAAAAGCCATGGCATGTCAAAGAAAGTTAGAGGGAGAGTTGTTCATGGAGATAAATTGGGAGATGTACTTTGATTATGGATGGTTTTACCATGAGAAGAAAAAAAAAGGTTTTAGCAAAGGAAACATCAAATTATAGCATTCCAGTGTTAGGTAAGGTCATATTTATACAATGTCCTTTTGTCCCGCATAGATCTCTTTAAGATTTGGAATTTTGTGGCGGAACATTTAGGGTAATTTGTGTTCCCCAACTTAGTTTTGTTTTTGTTAAACTATTTATGTGATGTAATATTTTAATTATATTAGTTAATTTTTAATATTTAAACATGCTAAAAAACTATTCCGTTAGATTTCGTTAAACAATGGTTAATTGGAACTAGTTTTAGACTATTTACTTTTAATTCTTAGTGTGATATATAAATTACTCCGTATAGTTTGTTTGTTACATTATAATTTTTTAGTTTTTTAATAAAATTAACTATTACTTCTTTTTTTTCAAAATTAAAATAACTAAATTGATAGAAAAAAACTCTAATTAATTATTAAATTTGTTATTAAGTATCGAGCTTATTGAAAGTTATTTTTTTATTAAACTAAAATTAATTTTAGTATTTGTACAAAAAGTAATTAACTATTATTCTTTTACTTGCTCCAGTTTTTAGCATAAGTTAATTCTAGTAAACTTTAAACATTTTAAAAGTACTTATATTTAGTAAAATATTAAAAATTAATATAATTTAATTTTAAATAATCAAATTAAAATAAAAATTATTTTTATTATTAATTTTATTACAGTAGAATTATAATTTTGATAAGAATATTTTTGTATCAATTTAGTTATTTAATTAAATTAACTTTCAAAGTAAGGGAATTTTAAAGTAAAATATAAAAAATAATGAGAAATTTATATGTTATACCAAAAAACAAAAGGCAAATAGGATAAAATTAAACTTAATTAACAATTATTTAACAGAAATTTGAATAGAGAAACATTTTAGTATAAATCACAAAATTGAAGGACTAAAAAATATAATTTTTAAAGATTAAGAGATGAATAATATAATATAAAAATTACTGAAATATATAGTAATTATCTCTTTTCTTCCATAGATATTCTTAAGTTCCACTAAGTTACTAAATATAATTATAGTCAAATACATATTTATGTCTCTGAACTTTGATTATTCAATCAATTTAATACTCTAACTTTCGATTTAATTTAATAGACCTCTAAACTCTTCTTTTATAATAGTTTAACACTTTTTCTATATTCAATATGTCTACATGTATTATACAAAGATATTTAGATATTATCAGGAAATAAAGTTCAAGTGCATGTTAGATCAAATTGAATGTTAAAAGTATTTAAATATTAAAAAAATAAATTATAATAGAGTCAATAAAACCTATTTAGAAGTCATTTTCAAATAATTTTTTTATTTAGTGTGTTAAATAATAATTATAGACTTTCATTTCAAATGAAATGAATATTATTTTTAGAATAAATAATAAATGAGGAAAATTAAATGAAATGTTAAAGTTATTGTGTTAAATAATAATTATAGACTTTCATTTTAAATGAAATGAATATTATTTTTAGAATAAATAATAAATGAGGAAAATTAAATGAAATGTTAAAGTTAAAAATTCTTTTTACAGTGTTACAAAATATATTGAGTTATTAGTATAAAATTTATTTAAAAATCTTAACTATTTATAGTTTAATTATAATCAATTTTAAATTTCAAAACTATTATAAATGTTAATTATGCTCGTTCTCGTTAGTAAAGCATCAAATTATGCAGAATTAAAGCGTTAGTACATAAAATTATCTACCAGTTGCTCTTGAGTTTTATGTGCATTATTGTCTGATAACTTCTTGAATCACTTTTTCCTAACAAAAGGACAATAGTAATATGTGTTTATTCTTATATGGAAAATTGGATTATTAAACATCTAGTAAAATGCATAAATGGTATTATAAATATGTCTCGTATATCTATTTGATATTGTAATTTATAAATTAAAATTAATAATATCTTTTCTCTCCATTAATAAATCAGGTGATGGTTTTCAGTTATTTTATGTTGATGTGGTAACTAGATTTCTTCCCAGATAATGTGTCATCTTGCCTAATGTATCAATTTGTTCTAGACTGATATGTTAAATTAATATTAGGTAACATGAGATATTATTTGGTGAGAGATTCAGCTGTTATATCAGTACAAGACAACCAAAAATTCAGATGTTACATATACCATCGTCTGATTCATCAATAGAGGATGAATATTATTAATTTTGATTTATGAGTTATTATATTAAATGGATACATTATATATAATCATAGTACCATTTATATATTTATCTCTAAAAATAACTATCGTTCAGCAATTGTCACATAAAAACTTTGCAGGGATGCCTATGATCAATCTTCAAATCTTGCAGCACAAACAATATTCTACTGCTTTGATCTCCAACGAATTAATGAATCCCCTGAGAAAACACTCTAACCTATTAAATTATTAATGACTGATCCCAACAAACAAAATGTTGGGCTAGTTTCTTGTAGTAATGACATACATGCAATAATGTTTGTAATGATGGACTGGTGGTGGTGGACTCTCAGGTCAGGCTCAGCAGAATACTGATTCTGAAGACACCCATTTGAATCATTAAGCTTGTACGATCTATGTCTCTTATGTGATGCAGAAAATTAGAGCCTCAACCTCTAGCAAATGTATTTCTTTTTAAGAGATAGACAATGTTTTCAAAGGAAAAATAATTATAATGTGAGAAATTCTCATGTATAGAAAACCATGTGATGACAGCAGTGTTGCATGAAAAGAAAGATTGAATTCATAAATGATTTTTAAATAGTTAAGAGAAAATTACATCATATACTGTTTTTTTTTTAAATATATTATTTATGCTATAGGCTTTTTTATAACATTTATACTTTAATTTTATTTTTTTTTCTTTTATATGATAATATCCATTGAAATCACTCTCCCTCAAAAAAAAATCTCTTAAAAGAAAATCCTCTCTTTCTTATTTTTATCTTTATCGATATCTTGCAGAGGATTAAACTTTTTTGTACTTTACATTACTAATTTCATATGCTAAAAATTATTTTGTACTAACATCAAAAAAATAAAATGAAATTCTTGACATTATTGTCCTTTGCATTACTGGCATCGTATTTAATGATATACACGATGGAAGACTAATGGGATCATTCGCTAAAGAGAATCAAATCAATCCCTCTTTGACCTTTCCTTTTCTTTTTTCTTTTTCACAGTTTGCTACCTTTTCTTTACCAATCCCCAAGAAAATGGTGGGTAATTTGAATCTATTATTTATAGGTTTTAAATTAGTTTATTTGAATCAATATTTGTTGCATGTAATATGATTTTTAAATTTGTTAATTAATGGTGGAAAAAAGTTATTAATTTTATTTTTAAAATGTCGATTAAAAATTTAATTAGAGATGCAGTGATTTACCTTTCCAGCATTAGAAAATGTAGGAAAAAAGATAATTACAACTGATTTTTAAACACATATCTAAGATAATGAACAATAGATATCTTTTTATTCTTAGTGATGGTTGTAATATGTGCAGTGCTGATAGGTTTGATATTATATTTGAAATAATATATATATATATATATAGTTTGTAAGTTTATTATCTTGATATGCTAAAAATTTTAAAGTACAGTGGTGCAAACATTTTTTTTTTTCATTGCTATATTCAAAAGTATATAATGAATAAAGAAACTGAGAAAATTGCATTTATAGGATGATCAAAATAAGAGTAAGTGGATTATTATATAACTAGTAAAGAAAAGAGAAGGCATGAAGCATTAATTCAAGACTTACCGGTTAGGAATTTGATTTCATTCGATAATTTTTTTTTATAATGGTGTTATAAATGTATGGGCAAATAATAAAATGATCATTTGAATCGGCAATTAAATTGGATTAAATGGGATTATGTTTGCACTGACTGACGATGTATGATAATTTGTTTATTCTAAAAAATTAATAATACTTTTTAAATAGTGGCCAAACTTACATGTGCATAGATAAAGAGACAAACCATAAACCAAAAAATAATTTTAGATGCTATTTATATACTATATATATATATCAAAATAAAATACTTGTATTCTATTATATTGAATGAATACTTGTATTATATCCATGCTATTGAAAAAAAATTTAGAATAAAAATATATGCTAAAAAATTAAAATTTTGATTAAAAGTTATCTAACATATACCTAATATATAGTTAACATATATTTTTCATATATTAAAATAAATATAGTGTATACTATTTCTCAAGAACTACCTTTTTAGTCTTATAAATTTGCAATCTATATATGAATTAAAGTAATTACAGATATCAAATATATATTTAATTTATATCATATTTTGTTGAGCATATATCATTTACTGCTACTTTTGGTCTTCTTTTAGAATGCATAAATATTTGAAGAACATATTACAAATATATTCAACAGATATTAAAATGAGCATGATGTATACTATTTTCTAAGAGCTTATCTTTTTAGTTTTTTATATTTGAATATATATATATATATATATATATATATATATATATATGTATTCAAATATTCCGGACATCAAATATATACTTAATATATTACATTTTTTATCGAAAGAATCCCAATTGCTTTAACATTTTCTATTATATTATGTTATAAGTGTATAAAATATTTAATAATATCATAGAAATATAGAATAATAAAATAATTATCATATAATAATTTTTTAAAATTTTCTAATAAGAGTTAGTGTTATTATATACAAATATTAACTAATTAGTTAATTAAACAAGTATTATATCCATTACTATTGAAAAAAATATATTTAAAATTAAAATATGTTAATTAATATATACTAAACATACACTTAAAATATACTTTTTACTGTATATTTATTAAAAAAATTCTTTTTATGATATTCTTAATTTTTTAAACACAATTAACATATATTTAAAATGAAATATATTTTTAATAAATTCAACATGATATTAATGATTTACAATTTCTTTCATATGAAATTATAGTATTCGTTAACATTTGTGTTTTTGTAGAAAAAATATATTAAATTCAACAAGCATAAATATATCAAACAATATATTCAAAACTCAAAAAAACTATAAACTTTTACGGCAAAAGACACTCAAATTTTATCATTTCAAGTATTTTTTTTTTCTTGTTTCAAGTAAATCATTTTATTTTTATTTTTTAAGAAACAACAGTTGATAGCAGATTTAGTTCTAATCAGGTATTGATTGTATCAGCTTAATTTTAAAGTTTTTTTCTTATCAACTGATAGCTGATTTGATATTTTATATATTTAATTTGGACACATTATCCGTATTCAAACTTATTAACTATAACTTACTTTAAATTGATCTCATATAATTAAATCTTTTATATTTTAAAATCAATAATTATTATTTTTAGAATTATTCTTAATAGTTAAATAATTATAATAATTAAAATTATGGTATTTGAAATTAGAAATTTTTAATAGTAGAATTTAAATTTAAATTTTTACTTTTAAGATAACTTTTATAAATATTTTTAATAATAAATACAATTGAGCTAAAAAAAATTAACTATATAATTTTTAATTATTATACGTTATTTTATTAATTTATATTATTAAATATAATATAATAAAATAAAATATATTTAATGATAAATTATACTTTCAATGGTCGTTTAACATACTAACAGTAACCGCTAATAAAATCCTATCAAACGGTTTAATTTATCGCCCATCACCATCGACTATCGACTACCACTATCGACCATCAGTCACACTATCAGAACCAAACGGCTTTTACTATTTGGTGCATTAAGATCTAAGCAAATAGTCAAGAAAGTTTAGGAACCCATATTTTATTTTGATAAAAAGTTAGTTAATACGTATTAATTTGGTTCGTGTAACTCGTACATGTGGCACACACTCAGCACATATTTCTCCAAACAAAATCTTTATAATCAAAACTAAATATTAAGTATCAATTAATTCTAGTTTGATTACACTACGGCATATTTAATTATTTGTTAACTTTTCTAGTATTAGTAGACCTTGTTTAATTAGATTGGTCTTGGTTTTAACAACGATTATCCATTGTGATTTCGGCACCTTCTTTCAATTGATATGTATAGTTTTTATAAACTTTGCTTTTGCTTTTTAATTTGCACCTTTTTTTTTTCCTTTTGGATTCTTCTTCAAAATTTTTGCTAAAGAACCAACTATGGGATCACACAACGGTACCTATATAACAAACTAAAGCAATTGAAAACTTTATGTGTATTCTTATTGAAAAGAAAAAGATGAAGTTTTGTACATACATATACCAAAACAAGAAAGTTAGCTAACTAACTAAAACCAGCACCAATAAGAAAATGAGAGAGGTAAGCTAGTGTTAACAAATTGTTAACGATAATTAACAAAAGAAGAAAGAGAAAATAAATTAATCAGCGAGCTAAGTAGCTCTAGTAGCTTTCCTCAAATTGGAGCATATACATTGTGAATTCCCAGTTTGGAAATAACTTGCTAAAGGAAAGGAGACTGGACAAAACTTTAGTAAAGCAGTCAGCTAGTTGATGAGTGGATTTGACAGGAAGAAGATGAATCACTTTTTGTTAAAGCTTGTCCCTGGTTAAATGATAATCAATTTCTATGTATTTCGTTCTCTCATAAAACACATGACTTTCTGCAATGTTATAACAAATTTATTGGCACAAAACAATACAGCAGGTTGGGCATGAGAAACTTGAAATCCTGTAAAAGATAAAGCAACCACTGAAGCTCACAGGTGACAGAAGCCATGGCTCTATACTCAGCTTCATATGAAGATCTGGAAACAATTTGTTGCTTTTTAGATTTCCAAGATATTAAAGAGGAACCTATAAAAAAACCTTGTTGGTGCTGACTTAAGGTATCTGAGAATTTTGTGAGCTGCTTGCAGATGATTTGAGTAGGGTTTCTCAAGAAACTGAGACAGTTGATTCACTGCAAAGGAAACGTTTAGTCTGGTAGTAGTTAGATACATAAGCTTGCCAATTAATATCTTATAATGAGTAGAGTCAACAAGACCAAAAAAATGGTCAGACTGGAGCTTAAGGTTTTAAACCATTGGAGAAGAAAATGGTTTGCACTTTGTGAAGCCAGTATCATTAAACAAATCAGGAGTGTACTGATGGGAAAAACAGCCACAAACGGTAAACAAATAAATGCGGAATTAATCTCCGTTTGTCTAAACTTTCCCAACTTGAATGAACCCCTGAGGATGCAAACAAATAGGGTGTTCTTAATGCAATTAGAACACACACAATACCACTGCTATGCACCAAGATATTGAGCTAAAACAGTAAGCACACGACAACACAAAGACACCGAAATTTTAGCATGGAAAACCTATAAACTAGGGAAAAACCACGGGACCATTTTGGCCGCTTAAATCCACTATCATCATCAAAGGAGCAATACAAAGTCTTCTCTAGATAATACTAGAGGCATACAAAATCATCATATCCTTGGAAGTAAGCACATCAAGGTGTATGGAATCAAAATAGAGCCAAGATAAGAAATATATCACCAGAAAATTAGCTACTGTCCAGACCAACGAAACCCGACCTCCAGACCTCAAAATCCGATCTCCACCGTCCAAAATATTGGCCCAGATGTTGTGTAGCTGCTGTCCAAAAATCACGACGATCCAACGGTTCAATCTACGGAAAACGGAACTTTTCTTTTGCTGTGTATTCTCTTCTCTTCTCCTCTCTCTTTTCTCTTTCTCTGTTATGTGTTTGTTATATACTTCTCCTCTCTTTTCTGTCCTTATATTTTAGATAGTGGCAGACCTATTTTTTTTTTAATAATATGCTCCCAAAATAGAAAGTCTAAATAAGACTTTAATGGGCTCAATAGTTGGGCTTTCCTCATGGGTCAAAAACAAAGAAAAAACCCAACAAATCTCCCCCTTTTTGACTTATGAGGAAGAGTTCGCCATACCGGCGATGGAGCAACATACCTTCAACTTTTCCCTTGCTAGAACCTTTGTCAACATATCGGCACCATTATCATCAGTATGAACTTTATCAAGTTCAAATAGTTTGTCTTCAAGTGCATCTCTAATCCAATGATATCTCACATCAATATGCTTGGTTCGTTTGTGAAATATAGAATTTTTAGCAAGGTGAATAGTACTTTAATTATCACAAAGAACCACGTAGCGTTGTTGCACAAAGCCAATCTCTTGCATAAATCTTTTGAGCCATAATAGCTCCTTACACGCTTCTGTTGTAGCCACATACTCAGCCTCGATGGTGGATAAAACCACACACTTTTGCAGTCTCGATTGCCATGACACAGCTCCCCCTGCAAAAGTCATCAAATATCCAGAAGTGGATTTCATGTTGTCCTTATTTCCTGCCATATCAGAATCAGTATAACCAACAAGTATCGGCTTTCCATTTCCAAATGTTATACCCAATTTGGAAGTACCACGTAGATATCTGAGAATCCACTTTACTGCTTCCCAATGCTTCTTACCTGGATTTGACAGAAAACGACTAACAACACCTACTGCATGGGCAATATCAGGTCGTGTGCACACCATAGCATACATCAAGCTACCTACAGCTGAGGCATAAGGGACTCTATCCATCTCTTCAATCTTCTTCTCGGAAGATGGACAATCTTTATCCTGTCAACTTTGAAGTTAGTAGTAAGAGGAGAACTAACCTCTTTAGCTTTATCCATGTTGAATCTGCGAAGCACCTTCTCGATGTATTGCTCCTGTGATATGTGTAGCTTCTTCAAAGCTCTATCTCGAGTGATTCGAATGCCAAGAATATGTTTTGCTGGCCCCAAGTCTTTCATAGCAAAAGACTTGCTCAATTGTATCTTCAGCTGAGTAATTCTTTCTGCATTCTTGTCAACAATTAATATGTCATCAACATATAACAATAAAATGATGAAATCATCATCACCAAACCTCTGGAAGAAAACACAATGGTCTAAAGTAGTCTTTCGATAATTTTGCTCCCCCATAACTGACTCAAACTTCTTGTACCACTGTCTTGGTGCTTGCTTCAACCCATAAAGACTCTTTTGAAGTCTACACACATAGCCTTCTTTTCCCTTAACCTGAAAACCTTCAGGTTGCTCCATGTAGATTTCTTTATCCAAGTCACCATGAAGAAAGGCTGTTTTGACATCCATCTGTTCAACCTCAAGATCAAGGCTGGCTGCCAAACCAAGAACAACACGAATAGATCCCATCTTCACGACCGGAGAGAAAATCTCATCAAAATCAATACCCTTTCTCTGACTGAACCCTTTGACCACCAATCTAGCCTTGTACCTAGGTTGTGCGGTGTGCTCTTCAGTCTTCACTTTGTAGACCCACTTGTTCTTTAAAGCTCTCTTGCCTTTAGGCAACTTCACCAACTCAAAAGTATTATTCTCATGTAAGGAATTCATCTCATCTTGCATGGCTTCAACCCACTCCCTTTTGTGCTCATCTTCCATGGCCTCTGCATAACACTCAAGCTCTCCCCCATCAGTGAGTAAGACATACTCATTAGCTGAAAAACGAGTGGAAGGATGACGATCTCTTGTAGACCGCCTAAGTGGGACAAATGGTGGCACGTCTGCACGGTATCTCCGAATGAAATTCTTCATCCACCTCCGGAGCATCAATATCATAAGTATCATGTTGTTCATCATTCGAACATCATCGTCAAGAGGTGGTTCTACATCTTTGAGGAGGCACTTTGGATCCAAATCAAGTAACATCATCATTATGTTGAGGAACTGTCTCTTTCTTCTCAACATCTTTCGTGGTCCGATCTTCAACAAACACAATATCTCGGCCGAATAAGTTTCTTGTGGACAGGGATCATATAATCATAACCAAACTCATCTTGGCTATAACCCAAGAAAATACATGGTTTTGACTTCACATCAAGCTTTGATCTTTCATCTTTAGGAATGTGCACAAAAGCTTTGCATCCAAAGACCCTTAAGTGACCGTAAGAAACATCTTTGCCACTCCAAACCCTGTCAGGTACATCAAAAGACAAAGGAACACAAGGAGTTAGATTAATAACATGTACCATTTGTATTCAAAGCTTCTCCCAGAATGAACTTGGCGTACCGCATGTGACAACAAACATCTGACACGCTCCATCAAAATTCTGTTCATCTGCTCTGCTAATCCGTTCAACTGTGGTGTCTTGGGAGGACTCTTTTGATGTCGAATACCATGATCTCTACAATAAGCATCAAATGGGCCAATGTATTCACCTCCATTATCTATCTGAATACACTTAAGCTTCTTTCCAGTCTGTCTCTCAACCGAGGCATGAAACTGCTTAAACACTTCAAATACTTGATCTTTAGATTTCAAGGTATAAACCCATACCTTTCTGGAGTGATCATCAATGAATGTCACAAAGTAGGAGCAACCACCAAGTGTCCTAGTCTTCATAGGACCACAAACATCAGAGTGCACCAGATCAAGTATACTCTCCTTCCTGGAAGGAGGATGGCTCTTAAAGGAAACCACAATTACATTTACACCAAACGGTGAGAACACTTCTTTAGATGAATATCATGCACACCCGGTAACACATTTCTCTTTAACAAAAGAGACATCCCCTTTTCACTCATGTGACCAAGTCTCTTATGCCATAAATCAGTCATGTCAGTATTCACCACAGCATTGACCCTATCCTTGAAGATCTTCGGATGTGTCATGTACAACTTTGAGCATCTTTTACCTCTAGCCACGATCAAAGAACCACGAGTGAGTTTCCATATTCCATTACCAAAGTTGTTGCTGTAACCATCATTCAAACAAGTTTAACCCAATACAGAAGAACCAGGCTCTGATACCAATTTGATGGGAAAAACAGCCACAAACGGTAAACAAATAAATGCGGAATTAATCTCCGTTTGTCTAAACTTTCCCAACTTGAATGAACCCCTGAGGATGCAAACAAATAGGGTGTTCTTAATGCAATTAGAACACACACAATACCACTGCTATGCACCAAGATATTGAGCTAAAACAGTAAGCACACGACAACACAAAGACACCGAAATTTTAGCGTGGAAAACCTATAAACTAGGGAAAAACCACGGGACCATTTTGGCCGCTTAAATCCACTATCATCATCAAAGTTGCAATACAAAGTCTTCTCTAGATAATACTAGAGGCATACAAAATCATCATATCCTTGGAAGTAAGCACATCAAGGTGTATGGAATCAAAATAGAGCCAAGATAAGAAATATATCACCAGAAAATTAGCTACTGTCCAGACCAACGAAACCCGACTATTGGAGAAGAAAATGGTTTGCACTTTGTGAAGCCAGTATCATTAAACAAATCAGGAGTGTACTTCCTTTGAGATAAATTGATCCCCTTAGAAGACCTAGCAATCTCGAGGCCTAAAGAGTACTTGAGATTACCAAGAGCTTTAATCTTGAATTGCTTATGTAAAAAAAAGGCTTTAATGGAAGAAATTTCATCAAGATCATTACTGGCTATCATAATATCATCAATATAAATTAGAAGAGCTAGAAATTGAGAACCTTGTATTTTGAGAAAAAGAGAAGGATCAGATTTAACCACATGGAATCCTAGAGTGAAGAAGGCAGCATTGAGCTTGTGATTCCTTTGTCTACTAGCCTGTTTAAGGCCATAAAAAAGTGACTTAGTTAACCAACAAACTTGATTAGGTAAGCAAGAAAGACCAGGAGGAGGCTTCATCTACACTTCTTCATTGAGGTCATCTTATCAATCTGATGAAGGTGCCAGCCTTTAATAACAAAAATAGCCAAGAAGGTTCTAACAGTAGTTAGCTTAGCTAAGGGTGAGAAAGTATCAAGATAATCAGACAAGGTTCTAACAGTAGTTAGCTTAGCTACGGGTGAGAAAGTATCAAGATAATCAGTGCCAGCTTGCTGAGTGAGTCCTTTAGCCACAAGCCTGGCTTTGTACCTTTCAACAGATCCATCTTGATTGTATTTCACCCTGAAAACCCACTTACACCCAATGGGTTGCTTGTTAGCAGGTAAAGTAGTTAACTCCAAAGTGTTATTATGTTGAAGAGCCTGCAGTTCTGCTGTCATAGCTTCTTGCCAGCACGAAAACTTCATTACTTCAGGATAAGACTTTGGTTCAGGAGTAGCAGCAATATTGACAGCAACAGATTTAAATGCAGGAGAAAAATGATCACAAGAATAGATAGAAGCTAGAGTGTGAGGACTAGTAATTGCAATAGGCAAGTGACAAACATAGTCCTTAAGATGTGAAGATAAATGCCTTTCTCTAGTAGATTTCCATGGCAATATGGCTGGATTTGTAATGTAGATGGTTGAGATGGTGTTTGAGGTATTGGTAAAGATGGTGTTTGAGGTGAGGATTGAGGTGATGGATGAGATGGTGGTGAAGATGGCAAGTGAGGTAATGGTGAAGGTGATTGTTAAGATGAGGAAGAAAGTGGTGCTGGTAAAGAAAGTGATGCTGGTAAAGATTGTTCTATAAAGGAAGGGGTAGGAGGATCAAAAAATGCAGGAAGCGTTGGTAATGGGTAAGAAAAACAAAAGGATGAGATGAATAAGGAAAACAATGTTCATAAAAGATAACATCCTTAGATATTGAAATTTATTTATTGTGCAAATCATAAATTAGTGCCTGATGAATAGCCCAAGAAAATGCATCTTATAGATCTAGGAGGAGAGAATTTAGATCTATTATGAGAAAGAGTGGATGCAAAGCATAAACAGCCAAAAAATTTGAGATCATCAAAGGGAGGGACAGTTTGAAAGAGTAATTCATGAGGAGCTTTATTGTGAAGAAGAGGGGAAAGCAATATGTTAATCAAGTAAGCAACATGACTAAAAGATTCTGCACAAAAGTTTAAAGGAAGATGAGCCTCAAATAAAAGAGCACAAGCAAGAGAAATAGTGCCCAAAGTAAAAGGTCCAATTTGTACAACTTTAAAAGCTAAGAATACCAAGAGATAAAAGTCAAAACACTAAGAGATAAAAGTTATGACACCAAAATGTAAAAAGTAAGAAACCAATATTATTTTAAATTATAGGAGATGGCATACACGCAGAATATTTAAGATACTAAGATAGAGAGAATCTGACACTATTAAAAAATTAGGACACTACAATTGCTAATAATGTTTGAAAATTTCATTACTAATAATCACAATAAATTCTATAGTTAAAACTTTTCAATCCATTTTGTGTCATTTCTATATAATTTATCTTTACTTATATTTTATATCAAATAAAATAGTTCTAGTTTAAAAAAAATTAACAAAGTCTTGATTATTTTCTTAACGATTCATTTAAAATTTTATTGTTAAAGAGTCATTAGAAAAATAATTAAGACCTTGTTAATTTTCATTAAATTAGTATTTAGTTATTTAGCATAACTAACGAAAAAAAATAGAAATAATACATAAAAAAACTTAGAACTATTATTAATCATTAAGTTTATTTTGAATATTATAATAAATTTTTTCATTATTATTAGTAATTACGTTATCCAAACTTCACTTCGATATTGTCAGATTAGCTCTATCTCACTGGCTAAATATTATACATTGGTGTTATATTGACTACTATAATCTTAGTATCTTAACTTATATACTTTGATATTTTAATATGTTTTAGTAATATCTTGTAAATTATAATCTTAGTATCTTAACTTATATACTTTGATATTTTAATATGTTTTAGTAATATCATGTAAATCCTACTACATGGCAGACTTTTATTGAATTTTGATAAAAGAAAAGTGTCAAAGAAAATAAATAAATAAATTTCTATTCATTTATTTTAAATTTTTACACTATATTGTCAGATTATCTCTATCTCACTGGCCTAAATGTTTTATATTAGTGTTATATTGATTACTATAATCTTAGTGTCTTAACTTATATGCTTTAGTATTTTAGTATTTTTTTTTTTAGTAATATCTTATAAATGCTACTATATGACAAGCTTTTGTTGACTTGTGATAAAAAAGAAATCAAAGAAAATAAATAAATTTCTATTCATTTATTTTAAATTTTTACACTAATAAATGTGATTTTTTAAAATTTTACTTTTATAAAGTCACTAGAGAAATAATTAAACCCTTATTAATTTCCGTTAAATTAGTATTTAATTATTTAATATAAATTATGAATAAAAAAACATAAAAATAATATATAAACTCGATTAGAAGAATTATTAACCATTAGCTTATTTTGAATAATTTAATCAAGTTTTTATTTACTATTAATAACTAAGATGTCCTAACTTTACTTTAGTAGTGCTAAATTGTCTCTTTTCGAGTATCATAAAAATTCTACATTGGTGTGATGGGTTTTTTTTTTTAATAACCAACACCAGAAAAAAACTAGCATGATTATACAACTAACCCAGGCCAACAGGCCGAAAGTCCCAACCTAAGGATGAGTTTGGCATTGTCTTTTGGAAAGCGCAATTTTTATTTTAATTGATTTTTTTGAGTTTTGAAAATTACTTTTGTAAAAAGCATGTGAATAAATGTTTTTCTTAAAAATAGATTTGAAAAAAATAATTATAAAAATATTAAAAATATAATATATTATTATTAAAAAAATTTCATACCTAATTTTTGAACATCCAACAGCAGTTCCAAACACACCCTAGCACACCCTAAGTATACTAATGCTATGTAGAAAAACTTGTTCAATACATCCGAAAGCAAAGAAAATCGGAAAGAGAGTCCAATATATAAAAGCCCAGAAAAACTAAAACAAATGCTTAAATACAAAAGTCATCCAAAAGACACAATATAACAAACCAAAACACACACAATTAGTATAAAAAAATAGAACAATACATCCGAGCAATGAAACTAGCGGTCCTCCGTTTAATGTTGGCTATTATAGTTTCGGTGTCTTAATTTATTCTTTTAGATATATAATATCTCTCCTAATGTTTTATGAATCTTATTATATGATATGTTTTTATTGACTTTTGATAAAAAGAAAAGTAAAAAACAAATACATAAATTCCTATTTATTTATTTTTATGTTGTTACACTAGAATAAATACAATCCTTAAGATTTTGTTATTAAAGAGTCATTAGAAAATTAATTAAGACATTGTTAAACTATTAATTTAGTATTTAACTATTTAGCATGAATTATGAATAAAAATATATACATACATAAAACTTATTAGAAAAATTATTAGCCATTATATTTATTTTGGTTATTATAATCAAATTTTCATTATTATAAGTAATTCTGGTGTTTAGACTTTACTCCAGCGATGTCAGATTGTCGCTATCTTATTGTCTGGGATATTCTACAATAGTATCACATTGACTACTATAGTCTATGTATCTTAACTCATATGTTTTAGTGTTTTAGTATTTCTTTAATAACGTCTTGTAAATCTTATTACATTACATGTTTTAATGCTTCTCATAAAAAAAAGTCAAAGTAAATGCATAATATCTTATTTATTTAATTTTTACACTAAAATAATCCAAGTTTTGAAATTTTAGTGTTAAAAAGTAATTAAGAAATAATTAAGACCTTATTAATTTACATTAAATTAGCATTTAATTATTTAGCATGGACTATGAATAAAAATATAGAAATAATAGTAAAAATAAATTAAAAAAAATTATTAGTCATTAAGTTTGTTTTGGATATATAATTAAATTTTTATTATTATTAATAACTTCAGTATCCTCACTTCAGTAGTATCATATTGCTTTTATTTCAGTATCCTAAATATTTTACATTGGTGCCATATTGACTACTATAGTATTAGATTCTTAGCTTATATACTTTGATGTTTTAGTATTTCATAGTAATATTTTGTAAATTTTATTACATGTCATGCTTTTATTAGCTTTTGATAAGAAAATTCAAAGAAAATGCATAACGCTCTTTTTATTTATTTATTAATATTTACACTAGAAAATGCTATTTTTAGAATTTTATAGTTAAATATTTATTAAAAAAATAATTAAGACCTTGTTAATTTTTATTAAATTATTTAGTATTAACTATAAATAAAAGATTTAGAAATAACATACGAAATAGATTAGAGAAATTCTTCCTTTAAGCTTATTTTGGGTATTATAATCAAATTTTCATTACTAATAGTAACTCAAATGTCATAACTTCAATTCAATAGTCAAATTCCATCTATCTCAGTATCTTAAATATTTTATGTTGGTATTATGTTGACTACTACAGTTTCAGTGTCTTAGCTTATATGCTTTAATATTTTAGTATTTTTTTATTGTCTTATACATCCTATTACATAACATGTTTTTACTGGCTTTTAATAGAAAGACATCAAAGAAAATACATAACTTCCTATTTATTTATTTAGTAATTTTTACACTAGAATAAATGTAATTTTTTAAATTTTATTGTTAAAAAGTCATTAGAAAAATAATTAAGACCTTGTTAATTTCTATTACATTAGTCTTTAATTATTTAGCATGAACTATGAATAAAAATGATAGAAATAACACATAAAATATATTCAAAAAATCATTATTCATTAAGCTTATTTTGAGTATTATAATAAAGTTTTACTATTATTATAACTATGATTTCCTGGCTTCACTTTACTAGCATTAGATTTCTTCCATCTCACTATCCTAAGTATTTTATATTGGTGTCCTGTTGACTACTATAATCTTGGTGTCTTAACTTATATACTTTGGTGCTTTAACATTCCTTTAGTAATGTTTCATAAATCTTATTACATGACATGCTTTTGCTAGCTTTTGATAAGAAAAAAAAAAAAAAGCATAAATTAATGTTTATTTATTTTTAAATTTTTACACTAGAATAAATATAATTTTTTAAAAAAATATTAAAGAGTCATTAGAAAAATAATTAAAACCTTGTTAATTTCTATTAATTTAGTATTTAATTATTTAGCATTAATTATGAATAAAATATTTAGAAATAATGCATAAAATATATTCAAAACATTATTAGTTATTAAGCTTATTTTGGAAACTATAATCAATTTTTTTATTATTAGTAGTAACTCTGGAGTCCTGACTTCACTTCAGTAGTGTCAGATTTCTTTAATCTCAATGTCCTAAATATTTTACATTGGTTCATATTAACTACTATAGCCTCGATGTCTTAACTTATATGTTTGGTATTTTAGTATTCTTTAGTAATGTTGATATGAATCAAGGCTGCCGTGAGATTACATTGCAAAGCCATGAACCAAAAGGTCCAAAATGGAAATGCAACTCATGCATGAAAACAAGAGTCCAACCTTATAATGAAGCATTAAGTCCATTTTTAAGAATAAAAGCCATTCGGCTATGATTAGGCCTTTGGGCTTAATTCATATTTATATGGATTCTTATCTTTTGGGTTTTAGCTTAAGTAATTATTTTGATTTATTTTTATTTAATTAAGGATTATTTTATTAGGTGTGAGTTATATGTGTGTTGTGTGGAGTTACAAATGAGTGCACATGTTTAGTTGTCATCTGGGAGTTACAAAATGAGGGCTATCAATGTAAAAAACAACCACTTTTAATGAGTTTTAAGGAGAATTAAAGGGAAAATGTGGGAAAGCTCAAAAGACATCTATTTAGGTTTCTTTGTCTTGTTTTCGCTATAAATATCAAAGCCAAATTCATTTGAAAAGGATAGAATTTTGAATGATAATCTTTGTTTGCTCTTTGTGAGTGTTTTTGCTTAAGTTCTTGCATGAACTTTGAACTTATCAAACTATTTTAATTTGTGGCGTTCTCTAACCAAAATCTTGTGTTTGATTCATAATTTATCAAATCATACTTGGTTTGTGGCGTTTGGAGTTGAATTCAAGTGCTAGTTTCATTGTTGGAACTAGTTTTTCCTAACTTCACTTGAGGAGATCCTTGGGTTTTGGAATCATCTTGAATGGAGGGTGTTTTCTTGCATTCCATATGTATCATAACTCATTAGTTATTGGGGTGTATGGTTGCTAAGATGATGATTTCCTATCATATGATCATCATCTTAGCAACCATACACCCCAATAACTAATGAGTTATGATACATATGGAATGCAAGAAAACACCCTCCATTCAAGATGATTCCAAAATCCAAGGATCTCCTCAAGTTAGGAAAAACTAGTTCCAATAATGAAACTAGCACTTGAATTCAACTCCAAACGCCAGAAACCAAGTATGATTTGATAAATTATGAATCAAACATAAGATTTTGGTTAGAAAACGCCACAAACTAAAAATAGTTTGATAAGTTCAAAGTTCATGCAAGAACTTAAGCAAAAACACTCACAAAGAGCAAACAAAGATTATCATTCAAAATTCTATCATTTACAAATGAATTTGGCTTTGATATTTATAACCAAAACAAGACAAAGAAACCTAAATAGATGTCTTTTGAGCTTTCCCACGTTATCCCTTTAATTCCCCTTAAAACTCATTAAAAATGGCTATTTTTTACATTGATGGCCCTCATTTTGTAACTCCCAAATGACAATTAAACATGTGCACTCATTTGTAACTCCACACAACACACATATAACTCACACCTAATAAAATAATCCTTAATTAAATAAAAATAAACTAAAACAATTACTTAAGCTAAAACCCAAAAGATAAGAACCCATATAAATATGAATTAAGCCCAAAGGCCTAATCATAGCCGAATGGCTTTTATTCTTCAAAATGGACTGAATGCTTCATTATAAGGTTGGACTCTTGTTTTCATGCATGAATTGCATTCCATTTGGACCTTTGGTTCATGCCTTGCAATATAATCTCATGGCGCCTTGATTCATATCATTCCCCTTTCTTGAAATAATATTCGTCCTCGAATTTTGCCCAAATATTGGGAAAGAAATAAACATATAATATCAAACGGTAATAGAATGACATCATCAACCTGCAATTCCTTCACAATAGTGATTAGAAGATCTTTAGAATAAATAATATTTTTAGTACCAATAAATCCAACATGCTCAAAAGGTTCAACGACTTCATTATTCACTAATTGAATCTTTGCTTCTTCATTAACAACAAACTCTTCATTGTTGAATTTATTTAGAGGTAGCAAATCATTGTATTCCTCGCCATCTTCAATTATCACGTCTTCAGAATCAATATTGACTTTAATAGAGCAATTTACCTCGTCTACTCCATTGATGTTAGTCTTCAATGAAGACTTAGAATCTTCTTTATCTTTGAGATGCTTAAGAAAGGTGTTAGTCTACATATTGAACTCTTCAAGCCCATGCTTAAATACTTCAAAACTGATTCTTAAAGATTTGTTCTCTTTTGACAATTCATCAATAAAAACTTGACTTGCTTGTCTATCTAACCTCTTAGGTTTAGGCTTAGAAGAATAAAAATTTTGTCTACACTCTTCATAACGATTATTTCTTTGACCACACATCTTATCATAAGATTGATAACGAAGATTTCGACATTGTCTAATGAACTCAGCTTCATAGAACATTCTTTTTGTTACGTCTAAGGATGAAATAAAGATGAAAATAAAGAACCACAAAGACGTTTGAAGGAAAGAACAAAAGATATGATACGGAATTTGAAGGAAAAGAAAAAAAAACTACATAAAGAGATTAACAAGGAGGGAAAAATAAAAATTTATTTAGTGAACACAAAGGTGTAAACTTTAAAACAAAGAGTAATTAGAAGGACAAAATTGAAACAAGAAGAATTCGGGACAAAAAAAAAGTAGAGAAGATGAGAAACTTTAATAACACAAAAAATACAAAGATAAGCAAACCTCAACTTGAAGCAAGCTCGATCTAGAATGATAGGAAATCATCATCTTAGCAACCATACACCCCAATAACTAATGAGTTATGATACATATGGAATGCAAGAAAACACCCTCCATTCAAGATTATTCCAAAACCCAAAGATCTCCTCAAGTAAAGTTAGGAAAAACTAGTTCCAACAATGAAACTAGCACTTAAATTCAACTCCAAACGCCACAAACCAAGTATGATTTGATAAGTTATGAATCAAACACAAGATTTTGGTTAGAGAACGCCACAAACTAAAAATAGTTTGATAAGTTCAAAGTTCATGCAAGAACTTAAGCAAAAACACTCACAAAAAGCAAATAAAGATTATCATTCAAAATTCTATCCTTTACAAATGAATTTGGCTTTGATATTTATAGCCAAAACAAGACAAAGAAACCTAAACAGATGTCTTTTGAGCTTTCCCACGTTTTTCCTTTAATTCTCCTTAAAACTCATTAAAAATGGCTATTTTTTACATTGATGGCCCTCATTTTGTAACTCCCAAATGACAATTAAACATGTGCACTCATTTGTAACTCCACACAACACACATATAACTCACACCTAATAAAATAATCCTTAATTAAATAAAAATAAACTAAAACAATTACTTAAGCTAAAACCCAAAAGATAAGAACCCATATAAATATGAATTAAGCCCAAAGGCCTAATCATAGCCGAATGGCTTTTATTCTTCAAAATGGACTGAATGCTTCATTATAAGGTTGGACTCTTGTTTTCATGCATGAGCTGCATTTCCATTTTGGACCTTTTGGTTCATGCCTTTGCAATATAATCTCATGGCAGCCTTGATTCATATCATTCCCCCTTTCTTGAAATAATATTCGTCCTCGAATTTTGCCCAAATATTGGGAAAGAAATAAACATATAATATCAAACGGTAATAGAATGACATCATCAACCTGCAATTCCTTCACAATAGTGATTAGAAGATCTTTAGAATAAATAATATTTTTAGTACCAATAAATCCAACATGCTCAAAAGGTTCAACAGCTTCATTATTCACTAATTGAATCTTTGCTTCTTCATTAACAACAAACTCTTCATTGTTGAATTTATTTAGAGGTAGCAAATCATTGTATTCCTCGCCATCTTCAATTATCACGTCTCCAGAATCAATATTGACTTTAATAGAGCAATTTACCTCGTCTACTCCATTGATGTTAGTCTTCAATGAAGACTTAGAATCTTCTTTATCTTTGAGATGCTTAAGAAAGGTGTTAGTCTACATATTGAACTCTTCAAGCCCATGCTTAAATACTTCAAAACTGATTCTTAAAGATTTGTTCTCTTTTGACAATTCATCAATAAAAACTTGACTTGCTTGTCTATCTAACCTCTTAGGTTTAGGCTTAGAAGAATAAAAATTTTGTCTACACTCATCATAACGATTATTTCTTTGACCACACATCTTATCATAAGATTGATAACGAAGATTTCGACATTGTCTAATGAACTCAGCTTCATAAAACATTCTTTTTGTTACGTCTAAGGATGAAATAAAGATGAAAATAAAGAACCACAAAGACGTTTGAAGAAAAGAACAAAAGATATGATACGGAATTTGAAGGAAAAGAAAAAAAAACTACATAAAGAGATTAACAAGGAGGGAAAAATAAAAATTTATTTAGTGAACACAAAGGTGTAAACTTTAAAACAAAGAGTAATTAGAAGGACAAAATTGAAACAAGAAGAATTCGGGACAAAAAAAAAGTAGAGAAGATGAGAAACTTTAATAACACAAAAAATACAAAGATAAGCAAACCTCAACTTGAAGCAAGCTCTGATACCGAATGATAGGAAATCATCATCTTAGCAACCATACACCCCAATAACTAATGAGTTATGATACATATGGAATGCAAGAAAACACCCTCCATTCAAGATTATTCCAAAACCCAAGGATCTCCTCAAGTAAAGTTAGGAAAAACTAGTTCCAACAATGAAACTAGCACTTAAATTCAACTCCAAACGCCACAAACCAAGTATGATTTGATAAGTTATGAATCAAACACAAGATTTTGGTTAGAGAACGCCACAAACTAAAAATAGTTTGATAAGTTCAAAGTTCATGCAAGAACTTAAGCAAAAACACTCACAAAGAGCAAATAAAGATTATCATTCAAAATTCTATCCTTTACAAATGAATTTGGCTTTGATATTTATAGCCAAAACAAGACAAAGAAACCTAAACAGATGTCTTTTGAGCTTTCCTACGTTTTTCCTTTAATTCTCCTTAAAACTCATTAAAAATGGCTATTTTTTACATTGATGGCCCTCATTTTGTAACTCCCAAATGACAATTAAACATGTGCACTCATTTGTAACTCCACACAACACACATATAACTCACACCTAATAAAATAATCCTTAATTAAATAAAAATAAACTAAAACAATTACTTAAGCTAAAACCCAAAAGATAAGAACCCATATAAATATGAATTAAGCCCAAAGGCCTAATCATAGCCGAATGGCTTTTATTCTTCAAAATGGACTGAATGCTTCATTATAAGGTTGGACTCTTGTTTTCATGCATGAGCTGCATTTCCATTTTGGACCTTTTAGTTCATGCCTTTGCAATATAATCTCATGGCAGCCTTGATTCATATCATTCCCCCTTTCTTGAAATAAAATTCGTCCTCGAATTTTGCCCAAATATTGCGAAAGAAATAAACATATAATATCAAACGGTAATAGAATGACATCATCAACCTGCAATTCCTTCATAATAGTGATTAGAAGATCTTTAGAACAAATAATATTTTTAGTACCAATAAATCCAACATGCTCAAAAGGTTCAACAGCTTCATTATTCACTAATTGAATCTTTGCTTCTTCATTAACAACAAACTCTTCATTGTTGAATTTATTTAGAGGTAGCAAATCATTGTATTCCTCGCCATCTTCAATTATCACGTCTTCAGAATCAATATTGACTTTAATAGAGCAATTTACCTCGTCTACTCCATTGATGTTAGTCTTCAATGAAGACTTAGAATCTTCTTTATCTTTGAGATGCTTAAGAAAGGTGTTAGTCTACATATTGAACTCTTCAAGCCCATGCTTAAATACTTCAAAACTGATTCTTAAAGATTTGTTCTCCTTTGACAATTCATCAATAAAAACTTGACTTGCTTGTCTATCTAACCTCTTAGGTTTAGGCTTAGAAGAATAAAAATTTTATCTACACTCTTCATAACGATTATTTCTTTGACCACACATCTTATCATAAGATTGATAACGAAGATTTCGACATTGTCTAATGAACTCAGCTTCATAAAACATTCTTTTTGTTACGTCTAAGGATGAAATAAAGATGAAAATAAAGAACTACAAAGACGTTTGAAGGAAAGAACAAAAGATATGATACGGAATTTGAAGGAAAAGAAAAAAAACTACATAAAGAGATTAACAAGGAGGGAAAAATAAAAATTTATTTAGTGAACACAAAGGTGTAAACTTTAAAACAAAGAGTAATTAGAAGGACAAAATTGAAACAAGAAGAATTCGGGACAAAAAAAAGTAGAGAAGATGAGAAACTTTAATAACACAAAAAATACAAAGATAAGCAAACCTCAACTTGAAGCAAGCTCTGATACCGAATGATAGGAAATCATCATCTTAGCAACCATACACCCCAATAACTAATGAGTTATGATACATATGTAATGCAAGAAAACACCCTCCATTCAAGATTATTCCAAAACCCAAAGATCTCCTCAAGTAAAGTTAGGAAAAACTAGTTCCAACAATGAAACTAGCACTTAAATTCAACTCCAAACGCCACAAACCAAGTATGATTTGATAAGTTATGAATCAAACACAAGATTTTGGTTAGAGAACGCCACAAACTAAAAATAGTTTGATAAGTTCAAAGTTCATGCAAGAACTTAAGCAAAAACACTCACAAAGAGCAAATAAAGATTATCATTCAAAATTCTATCCTTTACAAATGAATTTGGCTTTGATATTTATAGCCAAAACAAGACAAAGAAACCTAAATAGATGTCTTTTGAGCTTTCCCACGTTTTTCCTTTAATTCTCCTTAAAACTCATTAAAAATGGCTATTTTTTACATTGATGGCCCTCATTTTGTAACTCCCAAATGACAATTAAACATGTGCACTCATTTGTAACTCCACACAACACACATATAACTCATACCTAATAAAATAATCCTTAATTAAATAAAAATAAACTAAAACAATTACGTAAGCTAAAACCCAAAAGATAAGAACCTATAAAAATATGAGTTAAGCCCAAAGGCCTAATCATAGCCGAATGGCTTTTATTCTTCAAAATGGACTGAATGCTTCATTATAAGGTTGGACTCTTGTTTTCATGCATGAGTTGCATTTTCATTTTGGACCTTTTGGTTCATACCTTTGCAATGTAATCTCATGGCAGCCTTGATTCATATCAAATGTCTTGTAAATTTTATTACATGACATGCTTCTTGTCACAACCCCATCTATAGGCCCGTGACTGACATTAGAGAATGGGTAGGCGTAAGGCCACTGAATCCCGTAGTAAGCCTGACAATTCATTAACTTAATCAAATCTCAATCCAATAGCACTGATCCACAATTACCCTTACCCGTCAGGTTCTACATATTTAGAATTTGAACTGCCAGCATGAATAGGCAAGACCGGAATTTATATGAAATTACAAAATGATAAATCTGAAATTTCTACTACGGAGATTCTAGAATTTTAAAAGTCAAACATACCAAAAATCAATTACATTAAACCCGAAGATGATGGAATCAGGTTGCTAGATGAAAAGAGCTACCGAAAAACTAACCACACTTGAAAAACAGTTAGATTGCGACTGTCAATCTCAGGAGTGAGTTAAAAATATATATCTAAAAATAATTACAAACACTTCAATAACACATTTATTTAATTTAACATAAGATATTAAGTCATGCAAAAATATACGTGTCATGCCATGCTTCTATAAAATAAACTTCACATACTACGGGACAAAGTACTTCAGTAGAACCCTAATCCCCATTACTAAACAGTCTTAGCCTTTCGGCTCTCTCGTTCCAACAGAACTGGCACCCAGAGAGCGAAGCTCGACTAGGGTCCTTAACTCCAGTCTGGTCACTTAAATTTTCAATAAAGACGGCGCCTAGAGAGCAATGCTCGACCAGGAACCTTTACTCCGACAAACTCACTTTACTCGGCCCAGAGAGTTAAAATCGACTAGGGCAAGTCCTAAATTTACCTTTTTATAATTTACCTTCTACTATGTGTCTCAGATTCATAGTGGTGCGCACTCGGTCCTGATGTAACCCATCAGGTGGCATGTTCTACTTCCGTCTCATCCCGAGTCAACAGACATTCACAATAACCATAATGTAGAAAATGATATATATATATATATATATATATATATATATATATATATATATATATATATATATAAATAGTAATTAAATTAATAATTAAAATCTTAAATTATTTAATCAGAATTGTCGTGAAAAACTTTAGCATGACACACATGTGAAGCAAGTATATGACTTTAACTTACAGTTCTGACGACCTCCTAGCTTTGCTCCAATGCCTCAGGTGGAGTGAGCCGAATTGACGGATTTATCTAATCATGGAAACAATTCGATCAGTAAATATAAAACCTTTGGCAATTAACTCTAGGCCTAGACTCCTAAAATTACTGCCTAAGAATCTCGACTCGGAAGAATTCTACCGAAAATTCGGCAGAACCTCTCCTAAATTACCGACATCTACCCCCCGTATAATGGATCCAGAACCTGCCAAAAAACGCTTCAAATATACAGTGATTAATTAACGGGAGTCGGGCCACCAAAATTGCATTAATTTTCCCAACTCTGCAACACAACACAAAACACGACTATTGGCAGACGGTCCGACAATTAATTATTTTAACTAACAATCCTCACAATATTTTTCTAATGCTCAACACAATTAAATAAACACATAATTTTATATCAACAACCTCTAAAATCTATGGGCTAGAAAAAAACCGAGATGATTGATCTCTCGGTCGACTCACCTCCAGCCGCCGGGGTCCGATCGACGATCCGAACGCGCCTACGGACTTGAAACAACACGCTGATGATGATCCCAGCACCCAATCTTCCGGTTTGGCCACGATCATCTAGAGAGATTTACGGAGGATCTCAGCCATCGATTTTCAAACAGAGTTCGATCGCCACAAAACCGGTGCCATTGGAAAGCTTGAGCTGAGAAAAGTCTGGATATGCCCTCCGATCATCCATTCCTCGCTGAAACTTGCCGAAAAAGCCAAAAATTTCAGCTACCCCTATTCTTTTCAACTCGCCGGATCTTGCAATTCCAGCAGTCTTAAGGGGTGGCGATGGTTGGAAAAGGAAGCCTAGAAGTTGTTGATCATTTTGAGCCTAAGAACGCTGCAAATGGTCGCCAGAAACTCCATGATCGGCAGCAAGAAGCAACTGCCCATTCTAGCCATTTCCGTCAATTGCAGCCATCGAGCTCACAGCACCTTTAGCCGTCGCCGCGCACCACGGACGAGCCTCCATCACTACCGCCACCGATGGCTAACACCCTCCTCTTTATTCTTCTTCTTCTTCTTCTTCTTCTTTTTCTTTTTCTTCTTCTTCTTCTCTTTCTTTTTTTCTCTTTTCTTTCTTTTCTTTCTTTCCTTCCTTACCGACATTTGGTCCATGAATTTTTCTTCTTTACCATTTAGTCCCTCAACTTTTTAATTACTAACAATTTTTGCCTTGTAAAATTTTCGATTAACTCTTCAACTTTTCTTTAGCTTTTCAATTAAGCCCCTAACTATTTAATTATAAAAATACCAACCATACAAATTTTCATTTAAAACTCCAATTTAAAACAAATATATTTTAATCCTTATTCCAAAATTAATTGTCAATTTAATCCTAACACTTAATTAACTAAATTAATCAATTTTTCTAACCATTTCCCAATTAAAATCAACATCATTAGCTAATTAAAATTCATCATTCCTAAATAAATTCTTTTGTAAAATATTATTTATTAATTCTTTCATAAATTTCAAATATAGAATTTTAATTCATATATTCATATTGGGAGAAAATTAAATGACCAAAAATATAATTTATTTTCCAAGGAATTTACTTAATTACTTTCTTGAAAATCAAACTAATTAGATATAGAAAAATAACTCTCTTATTTTTATCTAGTATTGAAATTCTATTTTAATTCATCACAATTCAACTAATTAAAAATAAAGTAATATTAATTTAAATAAAATCTTGTTATTAATTACTACTAATATTATTATTATTATTAAAAAGGAAAAATTTACGGTATTACACTTTTATTGGATTTTGATAAAAAAATAAAAAAATATATATAACTCCCTCTTCATATATTTTTTGATTTTTAAATGAAAAATACAATTTTATTAAGGATTCATTAGAAAAATAATTAAGACCTTACTAATTTCTATTAAATTAGTATTTAATTATTTAGCATGAACTATAAATAAAAGAAATATAGAAATAATACATAAAATAGATTAGAAAAATTATTAGCCATTAAGCTTATTTTGATATTATTACCAAATTTTCATTATCATTAGTAACTCTGATGTCATGTCTTCACTTCAATAGTGTCATATTGCTTTTATCTTAGTGTCCTAAATATTATTCTAGATTGTTGTCATGTTGCCTACTATGTTATCTCAACTTATAGTAATGTTTTTGTATTTTTTTTAATAATGTCTTATAAATCCTATTATATGATGTGTTAATATTGGCTTTTGATAAAAGAAAAGTCAAAGAAAATGCGTAACTCCCTATTTATTCATTTTTTAATTTTACATTAGAATAAATTCGATTTTTAAATTTTATCCTTAAAAAGTCATTGAAAAAAAATTAAAACCTTGTTAATTTATATTAAATTAAATATTAGTATTAAATTATTTAGCATGAACTATGAATAAAAAATATAAAAATAATACATAAAATAGACTAGATAAATTATTAGTCATTAAGCTTATTTTGGGTATTATAATTAAATTTTCATTATTATTAGTAACTTCATTTTACTGATTTCACTTCAGTAGTGTCAACTCAGTGTCCTAAATATTCTACATTGGTCTCATGTTGACTACTATAGTTTTGGTATCTTGTTTTCTTTAGGGATAATTTTGGCATCTTAGCTTATATGCTTCGGTGTCTTAGTATTTCTTTAGCAATATCTTGTAAATCCTATTATATAACATATTTCCATTGGCTTTTGACAAAAAAAAAGTCAAAGAAAATGCATAAATCACTATTTATTTAATCTTTACACTAAAATAATTCAATTTTTTAAATTTATTGTTAAAAGTTATTTAAAAAATAATTAAGACCTTATTAATTTCTATTAAATTAGTATTTAATTATTTAGCATGAACTATGAATAAAAATATAGAAAAAATACATAAAATAAATTAGAAAAATAGCCATTAAGCTTATTTTAGATATTATAATCAATTTCGTTTTATTATTAATAATTCTATTGTCCTGACTTCATTTCAGCAGTGTCATATTGCTTCTAACTCTGTATCCTAAATATTCTCTATTGGTGTCATATTAACTACTATAATCTTGGTGTCTTCATTTATATGCTTTGGTCTTAATTCATATTAACTACTATAGTCTTAGTATCTTGACGTATATGTTCTTGATGTTTTAGTATTTTTTTAGTAATGTCTTGTAAATCATATTACATGATATGCTTTTATTAGCCTTTGATAAAAAAAAATAAAAAAAAATGGATAAATCCCAGTTTATTGATTTATTAATTTTTCCACTAAAATTAATAGAATTTTTTAAATTTTCTTGTTAAATAGTTATTAGAAAAATAATTAATACCTTCTTAATTTCTATTAGTTTAGTATTTAATTATTTAGCATGAATTATGAATTTAAAAAATATAGAAATAGTATATAAAATTATTCAAAAAATTAGTAACTATTAAGTTTATTTTGGGTATTATAATCAAATTTTTCATTATTATTAGTAACTCTGATGTCCTCATTTCACTTCGATAGTGTCAGATTTATTTTATATCAGTATCCTAAATATTTTATATTGGTGTCACGTTGACTACTATAATTTTGATGTCTTAACTTATTTGCTTTGGTATTTTAGTATTTCTTTGGTAATGTTTTGTAAATCTTATTACATGACATGCTTTTATTGACTTTTGACCAAAAAAAGTCAAAGAAAATATACAACTCTCTATTTATTTATTTGTTAATTTTTACTCTAGAAAAATATATTTTTTTAAACTTTATTGTTAAAGAGCGATTAGAAAAATAATTAAGACATTGTTAATTTTTAGTAAATTAGTATTTAATTATTTAGCATGAACTATGAATAAAACAAATATAGAAATAATATATAAAATATATTAGAAATATTATTAGCCATTAAGTTTATTTTTGGTATTATAATCAAATTCTCATTATTATTAGTAACTCAGGATACGATTGCTTCTATCTCAGTGTCTTAAATATTTTAGATCGGTATCATGTTGCCTACTATAGTCCTGTTAGCTTAAGTTATATGCTTTGGTGTTGTAGTATTTCTTTAGTAATGTCTTGTTAAGCCTATTATATGATGTGCTTTTATTGGCTTTTAATTAAAAAGAAGACAAAAAAATGTATAACTCTCTATTTATTTATTTTTTGAATTTTTACACTAGAATTAATGTAATTCTTTTAAAATTTTATTCTTAAAGAGTCATTAAAAAAAATAATTAAGACCTTGTTAATTTCTATTAAATTAGTACTTAATTATTTAGCATGAACTATGACTAAAAATATAGATTTAATACATAAAATAGATTAGAAATATTATTAGTCATTTAGCTTATTTTGGATATTAAAATCAAATTTTTATTATTATTAGTAATTCTGATATCCTGATTTCACCTGACTAGTGTCAGATTGCCTCTATCTTATGTCCTAAATATTTTATATTGGTATCATGTTGACTACTATAATCTTATTGTCTTAACTTATATCTTTTGGTGTTTTAGTATTTCTTTAGTAATATCTTGTAAACCTATTACATGACATGTTTCTATTGGCTTTTGATAAAAAAAGTTAAAAAAAATACATAAATCCCTATTTATTAATTTTTTAATTTTTACATTAGAATAAATATAATCTTTAAATTTTATTAGTAAAAGAGTCATTAGAAAAATACCTAAATTAAATTAGTATTTAATGATTTAGCTTGAACTATGTATAAAAGAAATAAAAATAAGCATAAAACATATTAGAAAAATTATTTGCCATTAAGCTTTTCTGGAGTAGATAATCAAGTTTTACTATTATTAGTAATGCTGGTGTCCTGACTTCAATTCAGTAGTTGTCGGATTGTATCTATAAAATTTAATTGTTAATGTAAATGAATATAAAATTTTATTTTTTCTTTTATTATACATAATTTTACTTTTTTGATTTTTAATTAATAATATCTATAATTTTCCTTTTTCATCTTAGAATTCATAATTGATATATTCTCAACGAATTTTAATAATTAATGCATATGACTTTTAATATTTAAACTCGTTACTATTCATATAATAAAATGAATAATAGTTATATTTAAATTTCTTAGCACTTTACAATTATAAAATGTCACATAATCTTTAAATTAGAATTAGCTTCACTGCTAATACATAGTAAAATAGTGACAGAAATTAGCAATAGACAATATCCCTTCTATTTAGTGATAGACTAACTATAGATTAGTAACAAAACTAAGAAATTTATTTTTTTCGATACCAGTGATGGATTGCCGACAGATTAGTGATAGACACCTGGCTATAGAAAATTTATGTCCCTGATGCATAAGTATTTTTTGCACCAACATTTGGCTCCTAGACTAGAGATGGTTTTGCCGATGGGAAATTGCGACAGACTTTTAGCCACGAGCTGTAATACCCGAAATTTTTCTTTAATAAAAATAATATTAATAATAATTAATAAATGAGTTTTATTTAAATTAATTTAATTATATTTTTTATTCGGTTTAATTTGAATGATTTAAATACAATTTTGAAAATTTAATATTAGACAAATAAAGGAGTTATTTCTATACCCAATTAGTTTGATTTTTAAGGAGTTAATTAAGTAAATTACTTGAGAAATAAATTATATTTTTGGTTATTCAAATTTTCTCCAAATGTATATATAGTATATCTATAAATAAAATTATATATTGAAAAATTATGGTAGAAATTGTAAAGGATGTTTTTATAAAAGAATTTTGGAGAAATTGATATTTTAATTAACTAGTGGTATTAAATTATAACTTGAAAAATAATTAGTTAATTGATTATTTAAATTAATGGTGTATTAGGACTAAAATGGAGAATTATTTTGGAATAAAGATTAAAAGTATAATTTCATTAATATGAGGTTTTAATAGAAATTTGTATGTTTGGTATTTTTATAAATAAATGTGTTGGCAAGGGTATTTTTGTAATTATGTATTTTTCAATAATTCTAATTTGGCCCAAATTAAGAAGTCAGGGGCTTAATTGAAAGGCTAAAGAAGAGTTTAGGGGTTAAATGGAAATTTTGCAGGGTGAAATTGTACGTAATTAAAAAAGTCGAGGGACCAAATTGTAATAAGGAAAATTTTAGGGGTCAAATTTTGATATTGAAAGGAAAGGAATCGGGGAAGAAGAAAAGGAAGTGAGGTGTCGGGGAGAGAGAAAAAAAGAAAAAAAATCGAGGAGAAGAGGGTGGCTCACTGCCACTGGACGTGTTCCGTGGCCGGGCCTCTCCGGTGGTGCAACCACGAGCATGATGGAGACGGTGGCGAGTGGTGAATCGCGAGGAGAAGGCAGCCCGAGGCCGTTGCCATTCCGTACCGATCTCAGTGGCGATCGGCTCCCTTTGAAGAGAGCTACCTTTTGGCGGTGGCGGCATCGGTTTTGGTGGCTAGAGGAGGGAGTTCCAGCGAAGTGGTGGCAGCCGCATTTTCCGGCGAGCTCCGGCGGAGGATGGACGATCGGAGGACGTATCTCGACTCTCCTCAGCTCAAGCTTCGCAATAGCACCGGTTTCGTGGCGATCGGGCTTTGTTTGCAAATCGACGGCCGAGATTATCCGTAAATCTCTCAGGATGATCGGGAGTCGGATCGGAAAATCGGAAGCAGGGATCGTCATCAGCGCGTCGTTTCGAGTCCGATGGTGTGCTCGGATCGTAGATCAGACTCGGGCGGCCAGAGGCGAGTTGACCGAGTGATCGAGCGTTTCGGTAATTTTCTTTGGCCCGTAGATTTAAGAATTCTTTGATGTAATTTATGCTTATTGAATGTGTTGAGTATTAGATGATATTTGTGAGTCAAAAATAATTGTCTGTCAGTTTGCCTGCCCTTGTGTTTTGTGTTGTGTAGTGGAGTTGGGAAAATAGTGAAGTCTGGGGACCCGACTCCTGTTGTTTTGAATTGCTGGATATTTGTAGTGTTTTTCTGGCAGGTCCTATACCCGTTTTACGGGGGGTAAATGTCCGTAAATTAGGGGAGGTTCTGCTGAATTTTCGGCAGATCCCTTGAGTCTAATTTAGTTTTAGGCAGTCCATTCTAGGAGTCTAAGTTAGGAAAAATTTAAGAATGTATATTAATTGAGTATTTTTCGTGACTAGAAAATTCAGCCTTCCCGCCAGCTCCACCCAAGGCGTAGGAGCGGACTGCGGAACGCGTTAGATCTGTGAGTTAAAGTCACATAATCTCTACACTATTGCCAAACCTAATTTGATATGCTATCTTGAAATTCATATTTAATATGATTATTAGTATTGCAATATAAATAATTTTATTTCATTATTATTTACTGAGATTAATTTTTAATATTATTACTAGTAATATTATATTGCTATTTTGATAGTCAATGTTATATTCACACAATTGTTATTATTATTTTTCCACATAAATCGCACGTTGTTTCCTCGAAATTCTGATTCTTTATTTCGATATGTGTTTAATAATTTTGCTAGACCATGATTATTATTATATTTGTTGAATGTGATTTGGGATGAGGCTTTAGTAGAACATGCCACCTGGTGGGTTGCATTAGGATCGCGTGCGCACCAATAATGATCAAAGATAGGTAACAAGGTTATTATGAATTTGTTTGCCTTGATCGAGCATTGCTCTCTGGGCTGAGTTCAGTTGATTGCCGGAGTTAAGGTCCCTGATCGAGCAACGGTCTCTGGGCGCCGGCTTAGTTGGAATTCAAGTGTTCAAGCTGGAGGTAAGAACCCTGATCGAGCTTGCTCTCTAGGTGCCAGACCTGTTGGATTAAAAGAGCCCAAAGGCTACTAGTAATTGGGGTTAGGGTTCTGCTGAGCCACTCGTCCCGTAAAAGTAAAAATATATTTTTATTTATTATTTATTTTTTTTATTATGGTATGATTATAGTATGATTCGTATTTAATGTACATGGTTTGATATACTGATTCGAATAATTAATATTTTCTGGGTAAACTGCAATAGTCTCTAGATTATTTGATTTTAACTCACTCTCGAGACTGACAGTCTCAATTTACTTTTTTTCAGATTCGTGACTGTTAGTCTTCCCGCGACTTTTACTCAGTAACCCGACTTCTTCATCATCGAATGGCATGTTTTGATTTGGTATGTCAAATTGTAAAAATCTTAGATTCTCCGCAGTAGTAATAGTAGGGGTATCAGTGGAGATTTTCTGTAGTTTCAGGTCTCGCCTAATTCTTCTAGCAGACCGAATTAATTATGTAAAATGTAACTATTAAGATAATTTATGGCTTTAATAATATTAATTTGAGATGAGATTTGATTGAGTTAGTGAGTGTCAGGCTTACTACTAGATTCGGTGGCCTTACGCCTACCCATTCCCTAGTGCCGGTCACGAGCCCACGGATGGGGTCGTGACACGAACGGCTGGTCCATCACTACTTTTGGCTGCAATTGAGCGCCATAATTTAATTATCGTCAGCGACAGACATGTCCCTCGGTGATTTGTGACGAACATTATATCTGTCACTAGTTAGTGATGAACATTGTTGTCGTTAGCACCTTAATATTATACGATTTCGCTTGCTGCTATTTTGGTTAAGCTTAGCGATGGAAATCAACCACACCATATCGTTTATACATAGTTTAGTGATAATGTGGTTATAGTAGGGCTACCATGAACAACATTGTGTGCATCAAAGAATCCAATTACAATATAGATGAGAGCGAATACTATAGGTCACTGATTGAAATTATACAATTAGAGTATCCTGCATCACCAATTAAGAGAATCGTACTATTTAAGTGTGAATGGTTTGATCCAACGTCGAACTTATTAACTAAAGTTCATCCTCAATATAAGCTTTTCAAGGGAAATCATAAGTAGATATTTAATAAGTATGAGCCATTTATTTTGGTTGCTCAAGCTTGTCAAGTGTATTTTTGCCCTTACCGTAGCCTAAGATGTGACGAAAGCAACTTGTGGGCTATTTGTAAATTAAACCTAAGACTGTAGTCAAAATTTCAAAATTATCTAAAACAACACAACTGTCTTGTGTCTTAACGCTGTTAGTACTCATTTTCCGGATTCAAATATCGAGAAAATTACGGAGAATCTTATGATAAGAGTTACTATTTTTCTCGAGTTTCGAAAGACTGAAGATGGGCGAATCCAAGTTAGGATTGAGAATAATTAAATCAAAATTACTTTTCTAGAATTAATATGGATTTAATTATCATAAAAAAATAACTTTGAGTAAAATGTTCTTTTCAGCAAGTATAAGGACTAAATTGCCATAATTTTCCAAACGTTTTAGCCCTTAAAGCCAATCGCCTCTGCGTGTAGCCGAATCAGTTTTGCAGAGAGCCGATAAGCTTAGCATAAAGCTAAATTGGCTTTATGCAGAGCCTGTCAGCTCTATACAATGCCGATTAGATTTTTTCTTGATTTGACACTATTTTATTCGTATTCTTTTTATATTTAAATGCCTAAAAATATAAATGTAAGTCTCTAAAAAAACTTTGTGATAATTATTGAGATTATTAAAATATTTTTATTGGATATCATTGACCAATAAAATAAAATCTTTGAAGCAACTAAAGCATATTGTTTTCATTTTTAGGGTTTCCAAACCCTAGCTCTATAAATAGAAAAATATACCCTATGTCTAGAGTTAGCAACATTTATTAGTTAGCAACTCTGATTAATTAGTAATTCATTATTAGAATTTTTTTCTTTGGAGAGACTAAAGCTTCTGAGAGAAAAAACAGAGAGTTTTTTCTTAGAAGTCATTGAGAAAGAACCCTAGATTAGGAAATTATTTTTTTTGTAGAACGACAGCAACATTTTTGAATCTCAAGTCGCACTGGGTTCTTAACCTATCTTCGACTCAATTGCCTCCTCATCTCTAAGACTCGCAGAACAACCAACAGTGACAACTTGAGGATTCCCCTACATCCACATCGTCAACACCTTTTTGCCTTACTTGTTATTTTGTATTTATTTATGAACCTAGAAACATATTTAAGATGTCTTATTATTATTTTATATAATTCATGTGGTCAAAATATGTTTTTCTTATGAATCAACACACTGACTCATGAGGTTTTGAATATGATAATAAGAACATGAAGTGTTTTGAATCTGATAGTATGATTTCATTAGATTTTAAATCTGATTAGTCTAATGATTAAGGAAACATAATTAATTTGTTTTTGTTTATTTGAATTAGAGTTCTAGGATTATATGATTAAAATTAGGAATCTGCTTTAAAGTGTTATTTTTACTTATATCAGTTTTATTTTCTAGGTTTTGCAAGTTTTTATGCTTTTATTGTTTGATTCCGTTTTTTATGTTTCTTATTTAATATTATATATTTTAATCTAATTTTCTATCATTTGTGCATGTAAAAATGGGCTTCTCGGTGTGAAAAATTGAAGAAGTTTGTAGAAAGATCATCCAAGCCTTAGAGCCAATCGGCTCAGTACAGAGCCGATTTAGCTCAGGTTTAGCCGATCGGCTCATTGTAGAGCCGAATTGGCTTACGTTAAGTCGATCAGCTCTATACCCTATACTAACCGGCAGCGCACATTTATGGCCTAATCTCGAGTTGTTAATATATTTTTGGTGATTTTGTGTACTGTACTTAGGATTTAGGTGTTTTTCTTTCATTTTTTTTGTTGTAGGAAAAGTTATAACAAGTAGATTTAATTTAAGGTTGTAATAGGTAGATTTAATTTTTTGCACCTCTATTTTTGTTTTCTACTTGATATGCCAAATAACTGCAATATGATTGCCTAATTAAAATTTTAGCACATAAACTGTATGTCAAAAATTGGATCCAATATAAAAATTATAGTCCAGTAGGTTAATTAGATGGTAATTGGGCTAAATCTAACATCAATATAGATCTAGTGGGCTTTGCCATACTTTAATTATAATTAATTGGGTCATATATTAGATTTAAGATCAAATAACTCGGCCTTTACATAAAAAAAGTAGTCCATCTAGGCTTAAAGGCCTGGAATTAAAGCATAACTTGTAATTGGCTAGACTAGGTTGTCACGACCCAATCTGTGGGCCCATAATCGGCACTAGGGAATGGGTAGGCTTAAGGCTACCGAATCCCGTAGTAAGCCTTACAAACTGATAATTCAATAAAGTGCTTATAAAAATATATAATTAATCAAGACTGACATGCCACATACCAATCTAACTGGTCTTTGATAAAATTTCACGTCCATAATGGACCAGAACAATCATGACAAATCAAAAGTATTACTGCGGAGGGTCTAGAATATAAAATAAAAGAAAATATAAAAGTACAGATTATTTACAATAAGCCCGATGAAGAAAGAAGTCGGGCTGTCAAAATGCAGGACAACAAAGAACTCTAATTGTCACTTGAAAAAAAATAAGTTTGATACTGTCAGTCTCGAGAGTGAGCTAAAATCAAATAATCCAGTAACTAATGCAGTCTTCTTAATAAATAATATTTATTAATTCAGTATATCATGCCATTGTATATCAAATACAAGTCACACCATAATTTAGAAATAATATACATTTTAAGACTTATGGGATGAGTGGCTCAGCATAACCCTAACCCAAAACGCTAGTATCCTTTCGGCTCTCTTATTCCAATAGGTCTGGCTCCTAGAGAGCGAAGCTCAACCAGGTTCCTTACATCCAGCCTGGACACTTCATTCCCAACTAAGCCGGCGCTCAGAGAGCATTGCTCGACCAGGGACCTTTCTTCGGCAGTCAAACTTTTACAGCCCAGAGAGCTATACTCGATCAGGGCAAAATCCAAACATAACCTTATTACATGTCCCTGATTATTATCGGTGCGCATGCAGTCCTGATGCAACCCATTAGGTGGCATGTTCTACTATAGCCTCATTCCATTATCATAATCATAACATAAATATAATAATCATAAACTAACATCATTATTCAACAACATACTGAAATTAAGAATTTAGAATCTCGAATAAAGCAAGCGTGCAATTTATATATAGAATTAATACTAATAGTATTAAAATAACATTAATTGTGATTTCGAAATTAACGAGATAATTTTACAGATAATAATATTAATATTAATTGTGATAATTACTAATTAAATGAAATTATTTATAATGCAATACTGATAATCATATTAAACATAAATCACTAAAACATTGCATTAAATTTAGACATGTCAATAGTGTAGTGATTATATGACTTTAACTCACAGCTTTGTCGTGCACCTCAATCTGCTTCTATACCTCGGGTGGAGCTGGCGAGAAGGATGGATTATCTATTCACGAAAACACTCAGTTAATAGACATTCTTAAATTTTTTCTAGGCCTAGACCCCTAGATTAGACTGCCTAAAATTACTTTAGACTCGAGAATTCTGTCAAAAATTGGGTAGAACCTCCTCTAAATCATGGTCATTTACCCCCCATAAAACAGGTCCAGAACCTACCAAAAACACTTCAAATATACTGCGATTAATTAACGGGAATCGGGCCACTAAAACTGCATTAGTTTTCCCGACCCCGCAGCACATCACAATCACAAATAATTAAATCCAAATAATTTTTAAATTATCCATCACTCATAATTAATATCCACAATATTTTTCTAAAATTACAACATTATTTTTATGGTCTAAATAAAATTATACCGAGTTGAAATTGCAATATTTCGTGCATCTGGAAAACACGGGGATCTGGAAGCTGGTCTTGCCAACAGTGTCGGAATTCGAATCCGGAAGCGCCTACGCGAAGCTCGAGTTGTAGGGAGTCTAAAAATACAAGAGTTCCGGCCGTAAGGCACTAGATCAAGGCCGAAAAGGTGCTGCTCCAGTGAAGCTTCCCCAGGCTGCCGGTGGGGGATTTCACGGCAAGGAGGGTCACTTCTAGGGTTTTCGGGGTGGGGAGTCCGAATCTAGCATCACTTTGCCGAAAGGACACTGGCAGGGGGCTGAAATGGCAACGACAGTCCCTTTTCCTTCGGTCGACGTCGCGCGGAAAGGAAAGGGGAGGGGAAGGCTGGCGTCGGCAGTGGCCTGGTAGGCGTAAGCGAGGGGGGGCTGAAGTCAACATCGGGGGAGAAGGGAGAGAAGAGGAGGGAAACGAAGAAGGGAGGGAAGGAAAAGGGAGGAGAAAAAGAAAAAGAAGGAAAAAAATTTCTTTTCTTTTCTTTTTTTTATATTTATTATTATTATTATTATTATTATTATTATTATTATTATTATTTTATTATTTTTTTTAACAAATTGGGTATTACATTCTACCCTCTTAGAAAAAAATTCGACCTCAGATTTTAAAAGAAACACGGCTTACATTAGGATTGGAACAAATGAGGGTAAAGACTCCTCATTTCCTGCTTAGTCTCTCAGGTACACTCTTCTGACGAATGATTCCGCCACAACACTTTAACCATCGGAATAACCTTAGAGCGCAGTTGGCGAACTTGAGTATCCATGATCATGACTGGCTGCTCCTGTAAGTCAGATCTTTACTTACTTCCACATATTGAGGCTGCAACACATGCGAATGGTCCGAAATGTACTTCCTTAATATTGATATGTGGAATATCGGATGCACGTGCTAGAAATTTGGCAGAAAGTCTAGCTTGTATGCCACCTCTCTAATTCTGTCAATAATCTCAAAGGGTCCCACATATCGAGGGGCCAATTTGCCCTTCTTTCCGAACCACATCATAGCATGCATTGGAGACACATATTCCCTAACACTGAACTCCACGTGCTTCCGCTTCCGATCCACATAACTTTTTTGCCTACTGAAAGTTGTCTTGAGCCTCTCGCGAATAATAGGAACCTTTTATGAAGTAATCTGAACCAACTCTGGTCCTGCTAACTTCCATTTGCCAACCTCTTCCCAACACACAGGAGATCTGCACTTCTGATGCTGTACAAGGCCTCATAAGGTGCCATCTCGATGCTCGCATGGTAGCTGTTGTTATACTCGAATTCAATCAACGGTAGATACCAATCCCACTGACCACTAAAATCCAACACACACATCCGAAGCATATTCTCTAAAGTCTAGATAGTCCTCTCTGATTATTTGTCCGTCTAGGGGTCAAATGCTGTACTGAAGCCCAATCTAGTACCAAGCTCTTCTTGTAGCCTTTTCCAAAATCTCAAAGTGAATTGCGGTCCTTTATCAGACACTATAGAAATTAGAATGCCATGAAGACTAACAATCCTCTCTAGATACATTCGTGTATACTTAGCCATGGAATAAGTAGTCTTCACCGGAAGGAAGTGCGCTGACTTAGTCAATCGGTGCATAATTACCCATATAGAATCATAACCAGCAGAAGTCCTAGGTAAACCCGATACAAAATCCATAGTAATCCTCTCCCATTTCCACTATGGTATGGGAAGCGGTTGTAATAACCCTGATGACTTCTGATGCTCCAACTTAACCTGCTGACACGTCAGGCACTTGGAGACAAACTCTGCCACATCCTTCTTCATTCCATTCCATTAATAATTTCCTTTCAAATTATGATACATCTTGGTAGAGCCCGGATGCACGCTGTAAGCTGTACAATGAGCCTCTTCTAAAATCTCCTTTTTGAGATTATCCATATTGGGAACACGCAGCCTAGTGCCCATCCTGAGGGTACCATCATCATCTAAAATTAAATCATTAGCTCGACCCTGCTACACTTCTTCCAATATTTTCCGTGACTGTAGGTCCTGATTCTGAGCTATCTTGATTCTATCGACAAGTACAAACCTAATCCTGAAATGTGCTAAAAATGCTCCCGATTCCAATACCTCCATCTGTAGCCCTTGATCATATAGTTCGTGCAACTCTTTAGTCAGGGTCTCTTTTATGCACTGATATGAGCAAGACTATCTACCGACTTCCTACTCAAGGCATCTGCCACGACATTCGCTTTACCTGGATGGTAGAGAATATTACAATCATAATCCTTCAGAAGCTCCAACCATCTTCTCTGCCTCAGATTCAATTCTTTCTGTTGAAAAATATACTTTAAGCTTTTATGATCTGTATATATCTCGCATGTCTCACCATAGAGATAGTGCATCCAGATCTTTAAAGCAAAAATTACTGCTGCCATCTCCAAATCATGTGTCGGGTAATTCTGTTCATGCTTCTTCAATTGCCTGGATGCATAAGCTACTACCTTTCCATTTTATATCAGGATGCAATCTAAACCCACTTTGGAAGCGTCGCAATACACCGTGAATCCACCAGTCCCAAAGGGTCAAGTCAACACCGGAGCTGAAGTCAAACAGTCTTTCAGCTTCAGAAAGCTTCTTTGACACGCGACAGTCCACTGGAACCTGACATTCTTTTGAGTCAGTTTAGTCAAAGGTGTTGCTATCCTCGAAAAGTCCTGCACGAATCGAAGGTAGTAGCCTGCCAATCCTAGAAAGCTATGCACCTCAATCACCGTGGTCGGTCTCTGCCAGTCAATCACCGCCTTTAGTTTCTTGGGATCCACCTGAATACCTTCTCTAGACACAATGTGTCCTAGAAAAGTAACGCTTTCTAATCAAAACTCACACTTGGAGAACTTAGCGTACAACTGATGCTCCCTCAACGTCTGAAGTACCATCCTCAGATGCCACGCGTGCTCCTCTTCGCTTCTGGAGTACACCAAAATATCATTAATGATTACGATGACAAAATGATCTAGAAACTGCTTGAACACCCGATTCATCAGATCCATGAAAGCCGCAGGAGCATTGATGAGTCCAAACGACATTACAAGAAACTCATAATGCCCATAATGCGTCTTGAACGCCGTCTTTAGCACATCTTCCTCATGGATCCTCGACTGGTGATACCCTGATCATAAATCAATCTTGGACAAGCATGCGGCTCCTTGAAGCTGATAGAATAGATCATCAATGCGAGGAAGCAGATAACGGTTATGAATTGTCGCTTTGTTCAGTTGCCGATAATCAATACAGAGGCACAAAGTACCGTCCTTCTTCTTCACAAACAGAACAGGAGCACCCCATGGAGACGTACTCAGTCTAACAAAACCCTTATCCAGGAGGTCCTGCAATTGCTTCTTTAACTCATTTAACTCAGCTGGTGCCATTCGGTAGGACAACAAGGAAATAGATGTTGTACCTGGTACCACGTCGATGCAGAATTCTATCTCTCTATTGGGCAGCAATCCTAGTAGTTCTTCTAGAAATACATCAAAAATTTCATAAACCACCAGAACGTCCTCAACGCAAACTTTTCCTGCTGAGGTATCTCTAACCAAAGCCAGATATCCCTGCCATCCACGGTGAAGCATCCGCCTAGCTATAATAGCTGACATGAGATTCGATGTAGTAGGTATATTCGCCTTTAAAATAAAACTTTGAGTCTCCAGGGATTCAAAAAGTTACTTGTTTCTCCCGGTAGTCCAACATGGCAAAATGCATAGCCAACCAATCCATTTCCAAAATCACATCAAAATCCATTACATCCAATAGAATTAAGTTAGCAACCAAATCTCAACCCTCAACTGACATCGGACACGATGGAAACACGATATCAATCTCTAAGGCATCACTTAACGGCATAGTGACCGACATCGGAACTTGAAGTCTAACGGGCTAAAGATCCAATCTTAAAGCAAAACTAGCGATATGAAAGAATGGGTAGCCCTAGGGTCTAATAAAACTCTAGCTTCAGAATAGCAGATAGGAATAATACCTGACACCATATCATTTGAGGCTCATGCATCCTAAGGAGTGAGGGTGAACACTCTCGCTTGCCTACGGCCTGATTGCTGAGAGCTTGAAGCTTGACTTTGAACTCTGCCCCTAGATCGACCTCCCACAGATCTACCTCCAAAACCATGGCCCTACTGGCCGACAAACTGAGATACACCCTAAAAATATCCCGGAGCTGTAGGAAAAAGTTGGTCGGTCGCACTAGCAGATGAGCCCTGAGGAAAAGCTGGCTGGCTGAAGTAGCGAGGGCATGCTCGAGCCATATAACCCATCTCGACACACTTGAAACAGGCTTCGCTGGAAGCTAGGCACGGTCCCTGATGTGACCTGCCGCACATCTGACAAGTGCTAGCCCCAGAACTAGAGCTGCTGTAGCCTGAACTCTGCCCACTACCATTGAAGCCTTGTCAAGGTTTGAATCCTCTGCTACTTTTTCAATTCTGTCTACCCTTTCGATGGGTACAGTAGCCTCTTTGCTCGGCCTGCTGGTCGGAACCTCTGGAGTAGCCTCCACTGCCGTAGTACTGCACAACTGGCTGCGCACTAGACTGACCTTCAGTCTTAGTCTTCTTTTTCCTATCATCGTCAGTCCCCTGGCCAAATCCTCGCAAGGTCATGTCTATTTGTTTGGTCATATCAGTCACTTCTAGGAAGCTGCTCCTCCTAGACTGAACCAAGGAGACAAACTCTGGACGAGTCTTGAAATATACTTGCTGTTCTTTTGCTCCTCGGTCCCCACAGCATAGGGTGCATACCTAGTCAGCTGTACAGACTGTCTGGTGTATTCAGCTACTGACAGGTCTTCCTTAATCATCCTTTCAAATCTCTCTCTATACTCTTGTCTTACGCTAAAAGGGATGAAATACTCTTCAAACTTGTCTTTGAACTGTCTCCACGACAATCCATCCAAAAGGGTGCGGATATAGTCTCTAAACCACTGAGATGCTATCCCCTTCAAAGAAAATCTGACCATCTCGATTGTCCTCCTATCAGAATAGTGCAAGTCGGATGCCCTTTTCTCGACCTCATCCAGGAAGTCCAAAGGGTTCCCAGCTGTCCCATCAAATTCCACGGGTCTCAATTTAGTGTACTCAAACATGGGAACATCGTCCGGATTCTTGATATCGGACCCACTACCACGGCTTCTTGAACCTTGGGCAGCCTGCTACTGCTGGAAGACTAATAACTACTCTAAGGCCCTCTACATCCCAGTCATATCGGTTACAAATGCCTCCACTGGGACTCCACTAGCACCATGTGCCTCCTAAGTCTCACTATGATCAGGTTGAGTCTCTGCTCGAGACCTACCTCGCCTTCTGGTACCACGGGCTGGGGCTGGAGGGATTGTCTGAGCAGAAAACTCATCCTAGCCTTCGCAGAGTTCGGCATGGTGAAAATAAGCAATGAAGCTATTAAAGCCAACAGACTCTCTAATGTATAGCACAAATACTAGAATCAACGAAACACGAAAGGACAGACTTGATTTTCTAATTTTTGCAATAGTTAATGAACCTAACATAGGTTGAAGGAAACTAAACCTAGGCTCTGATACCAACTTTATCACGACCTGATCTGTGGGCCCGTGACCAGCACTAGAGAATGGGTAGGCTTAAGACCACTGAATCTCGTAGTAAGCCTTACAAACTGATAATTCAATGAAATGCTTATAAAAATATATAATTAATCAAGACTGACATGCCACATACCAATCTAACTGGTCTTTGATAATATTTCATGTCCATAATGGACCAAAACAATCATGACAAATGAAAAGTATTACTACGGAAGGTTTAGAATGTAAAATAATAGAAAATATAAAAGTACAGATTATTTACAATAAGCCCGATGAAGAAAGAAGTCGGCTGTCAAAATACAGGATGGCGAAGAACTCTACCTGTCACCTGAAAAAAAATAAGTTTGAGACTGTCAATCTCGAGAATGAGTTAAAATCAAATAATCCTATAATTAATGTAGTCTCCTCAATAAATAATATTTATTAATTCAGTATATCATGCCATTGTATATTAAATACGAGTCACGCTATAATTTAGAAATAATATACATTTTAAGACTTATGGGACGAGTGCCTCAGCATAACCCTAACCCAAAATGCTAGTAGCCTTTAGGCTCTCTTATTCTAATAGGTCTGGCGCCCAGAGAGTAAAGCTCAACCAGGGTCCTTACATCCAGCCTGGACACTTCATTCCCAACTAAGCCGGCGCTCAGAGAGCATTTCTCGACCAGGCACCTTTCTCCGGCAGTCAAGCTTTCATAGCCTAGAGCGTTATACTCGATCAGGGCAAAATCCAAACATAACCTTGTTACCTGTCCCTGATTATTACCGGTGCGGTCCTAATGCAACCCATCAGATGGCATGTTCTACTATAGCCTCATTCCATTGTCATAATCATAATATAAATATAATAGTCATAGACTAACATCATTATTCAACAACATACTGAAATTAAGCATTTAGAATCTCAAATAAAGCAAGCGTGCAATTTATGTAAAGAATTAATTATAATAGTATTAAAATAACATTAATTGTGATTTCAAAAATAATGAGATAATTTTACAGATAATAATATTAGTATTAATTGTGGTAATTACTAATTAAATGAAATTATTTATAATGAGATACTGATAATCATATTAAACATAAATCACTAAAACATCGCATTAAATTTAGACATGTCAATAATGCAGTGATTAAATGATTTTAACTCATAGTTTTGTCTTGCTCCTCAGTCCACTCCTACACCTCGGGTGGAGCTGGCGGGAAGAATGAATTATCTATTCACGAAAAAACTCAATTAATAGACATTCTTAAATTTTTTCTAGGCCTAGATCCTTAGATTAGGCTGTCTAAAATTACTTTAGACTCGAGAATTGTCAGTAGAACCTCCCTAAATTACAGACGTTTACCCACCCCCCCCCCCCCCCCCCATAAAATGGATGCAGAACCTGCCAAAAACACTTTAGATATATTGCGATCAATTAACGGGAGTCGGGCCATCAAAACTGTATTAATTTTCTCGACTCTGCAACACATCATAATCACAAATAATTAAACCCAAATAATTTTTAAATTATCCATCACTGATAATTAATAGCTACAATATTTTTTTAAAATTACAACATTATTTTTAGGGTCTAAATAAAATTATACCGAGTCGAAATTGCAATATTTCACGCGTTCGAAGAACACCAAGGTTTAGAAGCCGGTCCTGCTAACAATGTCAGAATTCGTCCGAAATCGCCTACGTGAAGCTCGAGTTGCGAGGGTCCAAAAATACAAGAGTTTCGGCTGGAAAATGGCTGGAAGGCACCGGATCGGGGCCAGAAAGGTGCTGCTCCGGTGAAGCTTCCTGAGGCTACCGGCGGAGGATTTCACGACAAGGAGGGTCGCTTCTGGGGTTTTCAAGGCTGGGGAGTCTGAATCCGGTGTCGGTTTGCTGAAAGAACGCCGGTAGGGGGCCGAAACAGCGACGACAGTCCCTTTTCCTCCGATCGACGTCGCACGGAAATGAAAGGAAGAGGGGAAGGCGGTGCAGTAGCGGGAGGAAGGGGGAAGGAAGCTGGCGGAGGCAGCGGCTTGGTCGGCGTAGACGGCGAGGGCTAAAGTCGGCATCGGGGAGAAGGGAGAGAAGAGGAGGGAAAGGGAGAAGGGAAGGAAGAAAAGGGGAGGGGAAAAAGAAAAAGGAAGGAAAAATTTTTCTTTTCTTCTTTTTTTTTTATATTTATTACTATTATTATTTTTATTATTATTATTATTATTATTATTATTATTATTTTATTTTTTTAAAAGAATTGGGTATTACATAGGTTAAGCTTTGTACATAATTAATTAGTAAAATAGATTAATAAATTTAATCTAAGTTGGGCTTAATAAATTGGGCCACATAGGACCTCAGATTGTTGTATTAGTTACTTGTAAATATAAACTGTTTGTATTTAAAGGAATAGTTTGTTAAATAATAAAATTAAAGTCTAAGATACAAAAATATGGAGTTGGATTCGGGATCCATCTTTGGATATGGAGAAGCTTATATTGTCCTTTAGAACTAAGAAGGGGGATTGAATTGATAACCTTAAATTGCGTAAGATAATAATTTCAAGTAAAAACACAAGAGACTAAGGCTAATATAGAGAGAGTAAGGGTTAGAGAAGATGACACAAAAGATTTATAGTGGTTCGGGAATAAACCTCCCTACATGCACTCCTCAAGATCATACTTAAATATTTCATTATAATCATAAGGATTACAACATTTGGATTTTACAAGTGTACCCAATAACTTGGAGTTTTCAAGGCTCACACTAAACCTCTTCCCTTAGTAAATAAATCTCTCACTAAGTCCTTTAACCCTTGAGTATTGATAGTTATTCAACAACAAATTCCTTTTCTCTTTTGAGTTTTAGTTGAACAAAAAATTTTAACTTAATACACTTTATAAAAAAGAAATTGAGTGTAGAAAGTTGAAAAATAAATTTGCAAGAGTTTTAGTATATCTAACTTACACACTTAGTTATAAAGTCTTTAAGAAGGATATTTATAAACATACCAACTCCTTGGAGACGTTAATAATGAGGCCAAAACTCTTTAATTGCAAGATTTGATGACTTGGCAAAAATTGCCTAAAGTCATGGAAAGCACCCCTACACTTTCCAAGCGCACTTGCACTTTCTGAAAAGAGACATTGGGACTCCAACAGCTTCAGCCATGTGGCACTAATAGGGTGGTTGATGTCTCAACGGTTACTGACATTGCATTAATTGTGAAAATTATCCCCTCGTTATAATAGCGCCCTCGCGCTTGCCTTGTTTGTGCCTAGAAGCGCCCTCGCGCTTCTCATCGCACTATCTTTTGCCAGTTTTTGTCTCAAGGCCTAAAATGAGGCACCTTTGCGCTTCTGAAGCGCCCTCGTGCTTCTTAAAGCTTTGACACTTTGACTGCCAGGTGTCATGAAGCAATTGGATTGCTGTTAGGTGGAATTTTCAACGTCTCGTATACTTTTGGTCATATGAAAAACATCCCCGCATCTTGTAAGCGCCCTTATGTTTTTGGAGTCTTTTTGTAGTACTTGTTTCAAGACTTAAGAATGTTTAGGATAAACTTGGTTCCTTTGGTGCTCTGTCACATAGACACTCAGTCATGATGTTAGAGATAATCAATTTAGTTGTTAGGATCAAAATAGAAATCAATTACATCTTAGGTCAACAATCTCCCCCTTTTTAATTTTGACAACTAAATTGATTGAAAATTCAGAACTAATTAAATATAGGTGCAATTAAATAGCTAATAACTAACATTCAAGAGCCAAAGAATAAATTTACTTAAAGTAATTTAATAATTTGTTACTCCCCCTTAATGTTTGCATTTTCTCCCCTTTAGTTTTTGTGAGTAAGCATATTTGGTTTATACTTCCCCTTTTGATCAATTAGGCACATACTTGATAACTTTTAGTAATCAATTACTCATGTTAAGTATTAATCAATTTAGATTTCTCTTCATAGATTTCTTTTCCTCTTTAGGTATTAATCAATTTAGATTTCTCTCCTCCTTTGACAAAATTAAAAAGAACAAGAAAGGTAAATTGCAAAGAGATAAGAAAAATACGATAAAATTGTATTTATAAAGAGAATACTATACATATATGTGATCAATGAAAGGAAGACATGCATGAGAAGGAAAAATAAAATGAGAAGTGAGGAAATAAAATAAAAAAAAATAAAAATGAAGATTTCAATCTTCTTCTTCATCACCTCTTCTTCTTCTTCCTCTTGATAGACCATAAGCTCCTTTCCTTTTCCATAAGAGCTTGCTTGAGGAGGTGGAATTGCAGCATCTTCTTCTTCTTCCCAATCCTTTACATGACAATGAGGAATCTTGTGAGCGTTTTAGATTTCTACTAAGTCGCATATAATGGTGGAGATAATTCCAAGTTTTTTTTTCATTTGCTTAAGGACTTTGTTTTCAAAAGAAAGAAAAGATGATGTAGGAAAAGAAGAAGGAGTTGGTTCACTTGGGATCCTATGGTCTTTCTTCCTTTTCTTCCTATCATCTACATATTCCCTTATAAGAAGAAAGAAATCCCCATCTATTTCCCACTTAGGTCCAAGTCTAATGACTTTGGCATGCTTTCAGAAAGCTAAGCCTAGCAAAAGTGGTGAAATATGAGGAGTTAAATAAGTTTTGGTGATGGGAGTAAGGGCTAGGAAGTGCGTGGCAATTTTGATGATATGGGAGGAGACAAGAATGACACCTTTTTGAGTATTGCCAAGATGAAAAAGGTGATCAAGAAAAAATTTAGAAGTGAGGATGCGCTTACCATGAATCATTGTATAGAGGAAAAGATCTTTTTATGGAACTTTCTCAACCCCATTATCCTTTGTATGGATATTGGTGGCTATGATCCTATGCACTACGCAATATGTTAGGGATTTAAGATCTTTAGAAAGGGATTCTTTAGAATGGGTTTCTTTAGTTGAGATTTGCTTCAAAAATTGGAAAAAAAGAAAGAGGCATCTCTATAAGATATTCAATAATTGAGAGATGGCTTCTTTCTTAAAAACCAAAGATGGAGGAGAATTGGGTTCAAGAAAGGGTTCTTTCTCCCCAAAGAGATTCCTTAGTGAGATTCTTAAATCCATTTTCTAAGATTAGAGGAAGGAAAAAGTCTTTAAGCCCTACATTATCAAGGAGTGTTTGTACCTCTTATGAAATACCAAGCTTAAGGAGGACTTCTTAATCAAAGAATCTACTAGGTTGAGTTTCTTTTCTCTCTATGGTCATATACTTAATTTTTAGTTCATCATTCACTCCCTTCATTCTTTCTACGATTGATTCGGATGATAAAATTCCTCCTAACAGCTTTTCTTGGCTTCATGCTTATCTTGAGGAAAAGGAAGAGAAATTTGGAATTTTTAAAAAAGAAAAGATGAATTTTTGAAAGTTTAATTGAATAATTGTGAAAAAGTGATGCAAATGTGTAAGATGTGGCTTTTATAGCCTTAAAGGGGTGTGGAAACGGTAAAAAATGGCTAGTTTCACATTAAAACTGATTTTTTAAAAATCTATAACGGCTATTTTTTTGATGAAATCGATAAGAAGCGTGGTTGCATTTTTAAAAAAATAGTCACAATGGCTATAATTTTAAGAAACCGCGGATGCGCTGAGAAGTCATGAGCTAGCTTTTAAGGTCATTTCCAAGATTGCGTACGGACCTATAATGCGCGAGCGCTTTTTGTAATTTCGTACAAAAAACTATGCAAAAATAAATGAATGAGCATGCTCTTTTTACATTGATCACATTATTTCATGTATAAGTATTGAAATGCACAAACATTAAAGGTGATCTAGTGCAAGGATAAATTCAATACTCAAATGTTGCACTAGAAAATAAAACACAAGTATAAGCATTACAAATAAAAGATTATACACAATTGGCAAGAATTTAAGCTAAGGTGCTTCCATCTATCATTCCTAGTTCTCTTTTTATGAAATTCATTCTCTCCTCATTTAGGGGTATAGTGAAAATATCGGCTAGTTGTTTATTTGTATCAACATACTTTAGTACTACATTACCATTTTTAACAAGATCTCTCAAGAAATGGTGTTTAATATCTATGTGCTTTCTCCTAAAGTATTGAATAGGATTCCTAGAAAGGTTTATAACACTAGTGTTGTCACATTTGATAGGAATGTGTTCAACCTCTCTCCCATAATCTCTAAATTGTTGACTCATCTAAAGGATTTGAGCACAACAACAACATGCCGCCACATATTCGGCTTCCGTGGTGGAGAGAGAAACCAAGACTTGTTTCTTACTAAACCAAGACACTAAGCATTCACCTAGAAAATAGCAAGTTCCAGAGGTGTTCTTTCTATCTAATAAACTACTAGCATAATCGACATCCAAATAACCTATTATATCAAAGGAAGTTTCTCTAGGATACCAAAGTCCTAAGTTCAAGTTTCCACACAAATATTTCAAAATTCTTTTGACGACATTTAAATTAGACTCTTTTAGATAAGATTGAAATTTAGCACAAAGGCAAAAACTATACATAATATCACGTTTAGAGGCAGTTAAGTATAAAAGTGAGTCGATCATACCTCTATAGAGCTTTTTATTTACGCTCTTACTCTTCTTATTCTTGTCCAATTTAGTTGGGACACTCATTAGAGTCTTGCTACTTTGCAACCATCAATCTCAAATTTCTTTAGGAGCTCTCTTGTGTACTTGGATTGGTGATGAATACTCCATCTTTGATTAGCTTGATTTGAAGACCAAGAAAGAATTTGAGCTCTCCCATCATGCTCATTTTAAATTCCCTAGTCATACACTTAGTAAAATCCTCATAAAGCAATTCATTAGTAGCTCCAAATACAATGTCATCTACATAAATTTGAACAATTAGTGTATCATATTTATGTTATATTACAAAAAGAGTAGTATCAACCTTGCCCTTTTGAAATCCGTTTTCAATTAAAAATGAACTAAGCCTTTCATACCAAGCTCTAGGAGCTTGTTTCAACTTATTCAAGGGTTTAGAGAGTTTAAAAACATGATTGGGAAACTTATGGCTTTCAAAACTGGGAGGTTGCTCAACATAGACTTCCTCCTCAATGAAAACATTTAGAAAAGCACTTTTCACATCTGTTTGAAATAATTTAAAATTTATGTGACATGCATATGCTAAAAGCATCCTAATAGCTTCTAATTTAGCAACTGGAGCAGAGGTCTCATCATAATCAATGCCTTCCTCTTGGTTGTAACCTTTTGTAACCAATCTAGCTTTATTTCTAGTGATAGATCCTTGCTCATCTAGCTTGTTTTTAAACACCCATTTACAACCTATAATTTGGTTATCCTTAGGTCTAGGAACAAGTTTCCATACTTTGTTTCTTTCAAATTGGTTGAGTTCATCTTGCATAGCAATAATCCAACTCTCATCATTTAGAGCCTCATCGATGGTCCTTGGCTTAATTTGAGAAATAAAAACTACATTATTTAAAGCTACTAGTTTAGAACGAGTACTTACACCTTTCGATAAGTCTCCAAGACTTGAGTAGGGAGATGATTCTTTTTGAAGTTCCAAGCTTTTAAAAGACTTTGGGAGCTTTCCATCTCTTGGGGGTCTAGAGTTCCACCTTGATTGCATTGATCTTCCTAAACTTCCTCTATAGGTTCGTTTACTCCTTTTGAGGGGTCATCAACATTCACTTTGAGTTCCTCAAATGCACCTATAAGATCATTCACACAAAAACCTTTCCTAGGATCAAGCTTGTTTAATTCATTAAATTACAACATCCATAGACTCTTCAACTACTAGAATACATTTATTAAAGACTCTATAAGCTTTGTTTGAGGTGGGATATCCTAGGAAAATTCCTATAGCGGTTTTGGCATCAAATTTTCCAAGATTGTCCTTGGTATTTAAAATGTAGCATTTGCAACCAAAAACTCTAAAATATGAGACTTTAGGTGGTCTTCCTTTCCAAAGCTCATAAGAAGTTTTATTTAGTAAAAGTCTTTTAAAAATTCTATTTGCAACATAAAAAGTAGTGTTAACGGCTTCGGCCCAAAAATAAGAAGGAAGTTTATACTCATTGAGCATTATCCTAGCCATTTCCACTAGTGTTCTATTTTCCTTTCCACAACTCCATTTTGTTGGGGAGTTCTATGAGATGAAAAATTGTGAGAAATTTCAAATTCTTTACAAAAGTTTTCAAAAGATCATTTTCAATTTCTTTTTCATGATCACTCCGTATAGAGGAAATCAAATACCCTTTTTCATTTTGAACACGTTTTGCAAAAGATTTGAAAATATTGAAAGCTTCATTCTTATGAGCAAGGAAATTAATCTAAGTAAATCTAGAGTAATCATTAACAATCACAAATGCATATGACTTTCCACCCAAACTAGCTACTCTAGTAGGTCCAAACAAATCCATATGTAATAGTTGAAGTGGTCTAGAGGTACTTACAATAGTTTTGGATTTAAAGGATGATAGATGTTATTTTTCCATTTGACATATGGTTCGTAAGGCTTGTTTTTTATGAACTTCATTTTGGAAAGCCCATTACTAGCTCCTATTTGGCTAACTTGTGTAGAAACTCTATACTTGCATGTCCAAGTCTTCTATGTCATAGCCAAGACTCATCACTAATATACACAAGACACTTAAAAGATTGATTAACAACATTGTGTAGGTCAATTATGTAGGTGTTACCACTTCTTTCACCTTTGAACATTACTTTGTCATCCACTAGGGAATTGATAAGACATCCATTGGAGTCAAAAGTGACTTTGTTCCCTTTATCATACAATTGACTCACACTTAATAAATTATGTTTCAAACCATCGACTAGGAAAACATCATCAATGAAAGATTTATCATCCTTACCAATGGAGTCGATGTTAATTACCTTATCCTTGGCATCATTTTTGAAAGTTACTTTGCCTCCTTTATAGTCCTTGACATTTACGAAGAGGCTCTTGTCACCCGTTATATGCCTTGAACATCCACTATCAACATGCCAAAGATTTGTGCTTGTAGATTTAAGACACACCTACAAAAAGGAGTCAGTTTCACTTGATTTTAGGTACCCAAACAAGGTTGGGTCCTTTGGGGTTAGCATTCAAAAATTCATTCATGAAAATGTGCATTTTCCTTATTTTGCATTTCACATTGATGTGTCCATTCTCATGCAATAATGGCAAGTGACCTTAGAATTCTTAATGGAATTTGAATTAGTCTTCTTATCAATTTTGCTTGAGGCTTGGACCCTATATGATTACCTTTATACATGCATGAACAAGGTTTATCAACATTTGTGTTTCTATATATGAATGCATATTTTGTTCCTCTTAGCTTAGCCTTAGGACATGTGTGTCTTTCCCTTTCTTTTGACTGAAAGGTCTAGGGTGTGTATTGCTCTTTGAAACTCCATTTAAGTTTCTCCCAAATGTTTGTGATTGAGTGACTTTGACAAATATTGTTTTATGAGATGAGGATGATAAAGCTCCTTAGAACCTAAGTCCATGTCTTACAAGGGGAGGTCTTTGAGACACAACTAGTGTGTCAAGAGACTCTTTCCCTTTGTGAAATTTTAAAATTGAGTTCCTAAGCTCTTCAACTTTATTTTTCAAAGAATTGTTTTCTTTAAAAAAAATTTCTTTTTAGACATCATCCAATAATTTTCTTAAGTCATCAGTGAAAGTTTTTAAGGAGTCAATTTCCTTCTTTGAAGTTTTAAGGTCTTCTTTCAAGCTAGAAATTTATTTTTGTAAAAATTTAATTTTGAAAGCATATTTTATAAGAGATCATCCTTATCATCCAACAAGTCATTGCAAAAAGAATGAGAAGATGAACAAGAAGAAGAAGAGTTCCATGAATGAGAAGTGGAGCATACCTCTTAGGAGTCTTCCATATGTTTCATGAAGCAAAGATTAGCCTCCTCTTCTCTTTCACTTTCATTGTTGGAGGACAAAGATGCATCACCCTAAGTAACCTTCAAACTCTTGTTCTTCTCTTTGTCTCATTTCTTCCTCTTCAAGTACTTGGGACAATCCGGTTTGATATGCCCTGCTTTCCACATGCGTAGTAAGTGATTTCCTCCTTCTTGTCCCTTCTTATTTTTGATTTGGAGAAGGACTTTTTGCTTATAAATGGCTTGTTGCTTCTTCTCCTTTTGACTTCAAGTATCCTCTTGACATGCTTGGTGATGAGCGTCATAACACCACTCTCACGTAGGACTTCCCCTTGATCCTCATCATCACTTGGACATCAATTGTATCTTAAGCTCTTGTGCTAGCCTTCAGAGCTAAGACTTTCTTCTTCCTACAATCTCTATCAACTTCATCCCTCATAAGAGACATCTCATGAGTTAGAAGCTTACTTATAAGGACATCCGTAGGAATCTTCGTTAAGTCTTCATTTGCTTCTTCAATGCTAGCCACTTTAGCACCATATTTATCCAAAGGAAGGCTCCTAAGCATTTTTTTTTGTTAATGTCCACTAGCTCATAGTGCTTTCTAAGCTTTCTCATGTTATTGATAATAGTGAGAAGTCTATTTGTCATATCAGTGACAAACTCATTAGGCTTCATCTTAAATATCTCATATTCGGTGATGTACATTTAGATCTTCCTTGATTTTATTTGCTTCGTGCCTTCATTATAGTTCTCCAAGATAGTCTAAATTTGATGAGCCGTGGTACAATGTTGCACTCTCCCACACTCTTCTCTAGAGAGGCAACTCACAAGTATAGCCATTGCTTGCTTGTTCTTATGGTTGTATTTCTTGTGGGCATTAACCTATTCTTCTCTAAGAAGGATTCTTTCTTCACCATTCTTTATTTTGGTAGGAGCTTTCCATTCCTTCACTATATAGTCCCACACTTCAGTGCCATATAAATTTAAATAGATTTCTATACGGAACTTTCAAAATGCATAGCCAGATCCATTGAAGAATGACTTGACATGTTGGACTCCTTCATTGGTTGCCACGATCTTACAACGACTTGACATGTTGGACTCCTTCATTGGTTTCCATGATCTTTACATTTGCAATTAAGCTTGATAGAAGTGAACTTGCTCGGATACCATTTGGTATCCCTTGGAACCAAAAAGGATGGTTGAATTGGTGATCTCAAATTGTAGAAGATAATGATTTTAAGCAAAAACACAAGAGATTAAGGCTAATGTAGAGAGAGAAAGGATTAGAGAAGATGACACAAAAGACTTATAGTGGTTCGGAAATAAACCTCCCTACATCAATCCTCAAGATCACACTTGAGTATTTTACTATATTGACAATGATTATAACCTTTAGATCTTACAAGTTTATCCAACAACTTGGTATTTTCAAGGCTCACACTAAACCTCTTTCCTTAGTGAATCAATCTTTCACTAAATCCTTTAACCCTTAAGTATTTATGGTTACTTAATAATCAATTTCTTATATTTTTAATACCTAGGCTCACACAACAACCTTTTTGAGTTTTAGTTGTACAAAGAGTTTCAACTTAATACACTTTACAAAGAAAGAAATTGAGTGTAGAAAGTTAAGAAATAAATTTGCAAGAGTTTTAGTATATCTAATTCACACACTTAGTTATAGAGTCTTTAAGAGGGGTGTTTATACACATACCAACCCCTCAGAGACGTTATAATGAGGCTAAAACTCTTTAATTGCAAGATTTGATGACTTAGCAAAAATTGCATAAGGTCATGGAAAGCGGCTCCACGCTTTCTGAAAAGAGACGTTGAGGCTCCAACGGCTCTAGCCACATGGCACTGATAAGGTGTTTAATTTTTCAATGGTTACTGACATTGCATTAATTGCAAAAACCGCCATCATGCTTGCCTTGTTCGTGCCTAGAAGCACCCTCGCACTATCTTCTGCCAGTTTTTGTCTTAATGCCTAAAGTGAGGTGCCCTTGCACTTCTTGAAGTTTTGACACTTTGACTGCCAGGTGTCATGAGGCAATTGGCTTGCTATGAGGTGGATTTTTCAACATCTTGTAAATTTTGGTCATATAAAAAGTGCTCCCGCGCCTTGGAAGCGCCCTCACACTTTTGGAGTCTTTTTGCAATACTTGCTTCAAGACTTAAGAATGTTTAGGATAAGCTTGATTCCTTTGGTGCTCTGTCACATAAACACTCAGCCATATGATGTTAGAGATAATCAATTTGGTTGTTAGGATCAAAATAGAGATAAATTGCATCTTTGGTCAACAGCTTCCTTATGGAATATAGTATGCTACTCAAATTAGTAATAGTATTCTGAAGAATTATCCGAGTAGTGACGGATTAGCGACAAAAACAAATTAATTTTATTCTTTTAATAAAAACATTAGTGACAAATACTAATAGTAAAGCCAAGTGAGAGAATTTCCATTGCATTTTAGCAACAAATTACAAATTCGTTGTTGTAAGTACCAAGACTTAGGAATGAATTGTTCTTTGCTATCTTCATGACCTTAGCAAAGATTGGTACCCCGTCACTAAATGGCAAGGATGTAGCTAGAGTCTGTCCCTTGCTAAATTAGCTAGGGATTCACGTCCATATTTAAATGGTCTTCAAGTCCTTCCCACCATCTAGCGGTACAATTCCATTGATATCTCTATCGCTATCTTAGTGACGAACCCTAAATATCCATCGGTAAATGATTAGTAAGGATCACATTACCAATGGAATATTTTCGTAGTAAGTCCATCGCTAAAGTGAATTACCGATGGATTTATGCCCTGTACCGACGAATTAGTCTATCACTGACTCTCTTATTTTTTTGTAGTATTTGCTTATATCTTTTAAGAGACAAGCAAATATGTTTAGAGTTCAAAGCTGATTAAACATAACCTTAATTAAAATTGAAACACAACTCATAAATTGAAACGATGTATATGAAGTTTTAATCAAATTAACCTAATTTAAGTGGAAGTATAAAATAATCATAAATGGGTTTAAACTATATAAATCTAATAGAAATACTCATATCATACTAAAAAAAAGTAATTTATTGATTCACGTTAATGTTATTTCAAACTGATAATTAATCATAGTTTTATATTTTAATAAATCCACCTAAATGAAAATATAAAAAATAAGTATTTAAAATTGATTAAATAGAATTATTGATCCATTTTTTATATAATTCCTTTTTTTATGTCACTTATATTATTTTCTTAATTATAGTTTGTTATATTAATTCTACTTTTCTTTTTATTCTCTTCCAAACATACATAAAAATTATAAAAAAAAAAGTGAAATTTCATTTAAAATGAAATACATATAAAAATTTGTTTACCTGTTGATGACCTGATAACCTAGTAATGTACCAATACATAAATGTATCATATCAAGAGCCCAACTATCGTAAAAGTTTTTGATATGATATACCCTCGTGGTAGAATGTAATTGCTCTTTCTTTTAAAGAAACAATTATAAAAAATGACCTTGATTATTTTTTTAATCAACATAAAGGCCCTAACACAAGTCAGACAATTTTTTTGCTGCTTAATTAACAGAAATTTCCTGCTGCCCATGACGTGGCAATTTGATATGTTGCCACATGGCAGTAAAATTTACACATAAAATAAAATGAATTTATGAACTATAGTCTATGATTAGGTTTATGCACACTTTAAACAATAAAAAGACCCTTCTATACTAATTTATTTATGTTTCTTATTCTACCTTAGTCTTTTGAAAAAATATCAGAAATAACTATATTTCTCACTTTTGTTTATCAAATCTAGAGTTTTTTAAACTTTTCTTTCAAATTTTAGGATATCTTTGAAATATTTTTTGTCAACAAATATTTTTCGAATCTAGATATCGAAGAAATTATGGAGAACTTGATAATGAGAACGATTGAGGATGGTCAAACCCCAATTAGGGTTGTGAATAATTGATTAGAACATTGCGGATTTTGAAATTGTAGAGACTAAAAAGTAGATCTTTTCAAAAAAAAATTGGCCCCATGAGCCATTCAGCTCTTCATACAGCCAAATCGGCTGTATATAAAGCCAATCGGCTTAGTATAGAACCGGTCAGCTCTGTGTAAAGCTGATTGGCCATACATAGTCTCGATTGATTCTGAATCTAAAATCGGATATTGTTTTAAATTATTTTTTTATTTAAGATGCTAAAATTAGTGAAAAGTTAATTTCTAGAATCTCTTATTGATAAAAATTCAAATATTTTAAATAATTTTTAATGATTTGGTATTTATCGATAAAACACCCCGATAAGTCCAAAATAACTATTTTTAACTATGGATATTATCAATAGCTGAGAATGTATATAAAAAAGACTTAGGATTTTCTAAATTTATTCTTCTATAAATAGAAAGAGAGGCCTTAAGCTTTGGATTGGCAATTCTCAGCAACTAAGAGCAATAGACAATTTATTTTACAACTTCCAACAAAAACGGCATAAGTATAAGGCATATCATCACACTTTCAAATCAAAACACATACCCTAAATACTCTCGATTCTTACCTAATATTTGATTCAATCTTCTGCTTGTCACTTGAGATTCGAGGATCTGCATAATACGGTGACAACCTAAAGGTTTCAAATCGCATCATCGTCATATCTCTACCCCTTTTCTTAATTTCTTTTCAAATTTTTAATTGTATCATGATTATGTTTCTTTTATGATTAGCATGCTTTGTATTAGCTTTTTTTATGAATGAATATATTCATATCTCATGCATACTTCTTAGGTTTTAAATCAGATAACATCATGATCTTGGGTTTTTAAAATTTAAGGATCATATGAAAGGTCCAATATGCTAGTTTTATTTTCCTCTAATGATAATTCATGAATTAGATAAGTTTTGTATCATATACATGATTAAATTAAGTTTTGTATCATATACATGATTAATTAAATTTCTCTAAAGTTTTCATGGTTAAGGATTTGATTATTGTAACTGTCTTATATGTTTTGATGCATTCTTGTCTCAAATTTTATTACTTTGCATGTCATTTTCTTGCCTTTTATATATATTAACCTTTTTTTGATGTGTCTCTATGCATGTATATCGAGTTTTGAGAGGTCAAGCATTAAATTAAACCGAAATCGTCTTAGAACATGAACCTAGAGTCGATCGGCTTAGTGTTGTCACCAATTGGCTATGCATAGAACCGATCAGCTCTGTGATATCATCAATCGATTGTTCGTTCCAAATCACCATAATTTATGAATTTTTGAACCCTTTTGCTAATTTTTGCCAATTTTGACTTGGTTTAGTCATTTTTCTTAAATTTATTAGTTGTAGGAAGGATTGTAAGTTTTACCGCTTTCTTTATCTTGCTTTTTTTCTACTTTATTTTGCTTGACACCATTTGCATCCTTGAACTGATAACCATCTTTCAGCTAACTAACCTTTATTCTTCATAATAATTAGCTTGGGACAGTTTATTTGCAAAGATCACCGGCAGAATGAAATATAATGCTATTAACCAATTTAAGGATTCCAATTTCACAATGTGAAGTTATTCAGTTAAACCAATGATTCGTTATTGGAGCAAATAGCAACAACCACCATTTCATTAGAGAGAGCCAATAATTTTTTCCATTGTTATTATATAACTAACTATATGATTGTCAATGAAATTGGACATATAGACTTACACCTTAAGACTTGGACTTTGATATGAAAATTGTGGTCTATTTAGATTAACATATTGGTAAGTTTGGGCTAAAATTAAAATCCAATTAGACTTAGTGAACTTTGCCATGCTTAGTTAATTAATCAATTCACTTATAATAAGATCATTAAAATAGGCTTTGGCATGTAAGATGTAGCCCATTTAGGTTAAAAACTTGGTAATTAAAGCATAATTCGTAATTATGCTAGACTAGGTGGGTTTTTTATACATAACTGAATAGTTAACTTAGGCTAACAATACAAATACAAATTGGGCTTAACAAAAATAGGCTAGAGCTAGATGAACTTCACATGTTGTAGTGCTTGATGTGCAAAAATAAAGATACATCAAATAGCACAAGGTTGAAGTTTGTGGTGTGTATGGTGAGATAGGTGAACAAAGGTAGTGCAACCAAAGACATTAAAAGGTAAGTTCGATGATGATGATGATGAGGTAAGGCTTCTATTTAATGTATCAAGTGGTGTATGAAAGTCTAGTGTACGAGATGGAATTCAGTTTGTAAGGTAAGTGGTTGAGGACAAAGTTTCTCCCTAATATTGGAGGCATATTGGCTTCAGATAGTATAGCTCGTATCATTTCTAAGATATGTCAATTTTTCTTTCTGCAATCCTATTTTGTTAGGGAGAATAAGGACATGTGGTTTGATGGATTGTGCCATGTTAATAGAGGAACTGCGTGAGTTCATGATTAATGAATTCACCTCCACTATCTGTCCAAAGTACTTGAATTGAAGTTTTATATTGAGTTTGCACCATCAAATAAATTTCTTGAATAATAAGTAAACATCCTGCTTACTTTTCATCAAGCATATTTATGTCATATTATTATAATTATCAATAAAGAAAACAAACCACCGAGCTCCATTTCAGGTCAGCACCTTTGCAGGTCTCCAAACATCAGAGTGTATAATTAAATGGTGCTGAACTTTTATTTAAACTTATCAGAAAAGAGACCGATGGCTTTTTGCTAGTCCATACATTTCATATTTAAAGTTCAAAGTAGATATTTTTTAAAACAATATACGAAATAAATATTTTAAATATCCAAATGAGGCATGTCCAAGATGCTTATACCATAACCAAATTGTATTTTCTATACTTGAGGATATCAAATTCCCCAAATTAACTCGGTCAATGCACTTAATAGAGCTTTCCTTTTCTAGTACCACAACCAATCATTCCCTTCAAAATACAATAATCATACCAAAAAATTAGTACACAATTCAAAGAGGTGGTTAGTTGAGATATAGACATTAAATTGAAATTAGAGAATGCACAATTAGAACAGATTCTAAATTTGTTTATTAAGAGAAAATGGCCTTTTACCAGTAACACTAGTTTTCTGTACCATTGGCTATAGACACAATAGATTGCTCTAATGGTAAGTGTGTTAAAAAATTATGATCAATTGATCTAGAATCAATAATCCATGCATACGACCTAATAGTAGCAGAATTATAAAATGATTTACCTCGTAATTCTAAAGATATGTGTAAGGTAGCAACCTCTAGCAAGAAAGGTTGCTCAGCTACAACTGTTGATACTGATACAGTTTTTAGACTTTCATTTCGGGGCTTTAGAAGTGTAATGCCCACCTAATACATTTGCATTTATTTTTATAACATGTATATCATATAGATATGAGAAATACATGAGATATGTGTGGTATTAATGCTAATGTTAAATAGAAGAACATTATAAATGTTACAATTAAGTACATAATAAGAATTAAAAAGTTAAGGGATTAAATTGATTAATGGTAAAACAAAGGGGTTAATTAAACCTAAAAAATACGATAGAAAAGAGGAAGAAGAAAGAAAGGGTGGTAGTTCTTCTTCCTTCTTCTTCTTCTTCAAAAAAATAAAAACTGAATTTTTAAGTAGAATTTGAAAGTTTAGAATTCATTTTAGATCTTAATCTTCATCTACAAAGGCTTTAGAGGATTACTTGGTAAGTAATTTTAATATTTTGTTGAATTGAGTTAGGGTTTAGAAGACATAGAATTCGAGTTCTAAAGATCCAATTTTTCAGTCTTATTATTTTGATCATATCTTCAGCTAGGAAGTTTTAAATCGAGTGTTCTTTGATGATATAGAAACTCTGAAGAGTTATCTAAAACTTTTCTTTATTTAGCTCGATCTGAATCAGGCTCTATGTTAGTATAATAAGAGAAAATATTTTATTGTTCAGTTTCCACCTTTGGTCTGAGTAAGGTAGATTATTTTATAGGTATATTTCTATATACACCTCCAACTGAAATAAAATCAGTTTTAAATTATATTAGACACATAAATTTAGTGATCTAGAAAGTTTCATCATGAAATTTGTTGTATAGAAGTTTTGGTGGATTTTTAAATTCACCCTATTAATTCTGTCATAGTTGGCAGTCACATATATTTAGATAGTTTAGTGATGTTATCATGCTAGATGAAATTCTATTATTTTTGGGTGTTTAAAAATAAGTGAATTATGATCTATTTCAGCTAAACCAATTTGGAATGAGAGTGACACCCAAGTAAATACAAGCAAAGGAAAGGGAGCAACAAAGGTAAGTGAGTAACTTAATATTCTATGTGATTATAACACAAAATAAATATTTATTTGTTAAATTGATTGATTAAGAAAAATGTATATAATATATTAATAGATGCTAATTTTTATTTATGGTGATTTTTTTTAATTATAGTATTGATGGGCGATTGTTTTCGAAATGAGATTATACATATGAATGTTGATTGGTAAATTCAGGTGTCCTGTTATAATGTGAACAATATATTTGATTTAGCGATATCTAGAGTCTTATAATTCCAAATGGAGTGATACTTATTGCTATAGAAAATTGGAGATGTAACTTACAAATGTTATAGAAATAGAGGAAGCTTGATTTTACTGTTTTGATGGCCAATTTGGATTATACTTTCTGTTGCTCAATTTTATTGACAACTTGACTATGGTGGATTGATTTTGATGTTTCTCTTTCTATACACATCCATTGATGTAAAATAAGTTTCAAATTAATCTAGACTTATAGTATTACTGATCTAGAGAATATGGTTTTGGAATTTCTAATGTGGAATTTTTGGTGTACTTTTGAATGTACACTATTAAATCTGTCATGCCGAAATATAGTATATTTTTGGTATATCATAGGTATATTATGGTTTCTTATATATTGTAGAGATGTTAATTGTTTAAATGGAGTAGTATATGATATATATAAATATAAGAATTATGGTTGGATGAATGTAAGGACGCAATGGTACTTGTGAATGAGGTAAGACTGTGTGCGATATGGAACTTCCCACAAGATTATAGTTGGTTGTATGCGTATGGGGATTCATGAAAATAAAAAAATAATAATTATGGAATTAAATATAATTCACAAGTTCATTGTTGTCTTAAAGAAAATACTATAACAATGTTCATATACACACTATAAAGTCATAATTAAATATCGAATGGTTTGATCCTTGATAATACTACATGTTTGATTATGTTATTTTTCATAGGAAATTATGTTATTCTTTTGTTGAGTTGCAGGCTCACTCCTCTGCATTATTTTTTTTTCAGGATTAGAAGAATTATAATTGGCCTTGATGAAACATTTGCATCAGTCGCACTAGCATTGTGTCAGGTAGGTCAGTAAGAGGTCGCCCTAAGTTTTTCTTGAACGTGACATGTCTAATTAATTTTATTATCATGTATAAAATTGGTGTATTTTATGTGTATATAAAAAAAAAAGAGTGTACTATTTGATGTTGTGAGCTTTTTGGTGTGTGATATGTATGACTCATATAAATAATTTTGTTATACATATTAATTTGTGAGTTAAAAGTTAATAGTTAAGGGACATATTATGTATTAGTCATTTGCATACAATGTATACCTGACATCCTTTAAAGGTATCATAAGAAGAATCCCACCATTAAGGATATTCAATTGGGTCATAACATCTGCTTTGAGTATATCATGTTAGACCATAATGTGTACATTACTTTGTTGAATTGGTATATTTATTACCAATATCAAAGCTCCGAGTTGTATTTTGCCAAGCAGATGTGTTATTTCTTTTGGCAAGCAATGCAGTTGACTCTAAAAAAGTATGTTCACCAGTCAATATTTTTTTCGATTTGCTTCTCGGTGAACATATGCATATATTCGTTTAAGGTCCAAACTCGGATACACTCGTAGGATTTCTCCTCTCACTTGTTCAAACTTAATATTAAGTCTATTAAAGAAGATGTAAATTTTTAACTTTTCCGCAACTGCTTTATACATAGTGATGTCATCAGGATCTTTCATTCTTACTTTATCCTAATGATCAAGTTTCTAGAATATTTAAATCAAATCGCTATAGTAAGTTGGAAGAGTTCTACTAGACTGCCAATTTAAGAATACTCATTGATTAAGAGAAGAAATTTGTGTTTTATCCAATCTATTATAGAATGCTTTTGAAAGAG